>NW_027292191.1:0-1675 GCF_016086655.4 Lepeophtheirus salmonis | reverse complement strand
TTATTCAATGGAGTGTTTCTGGCTATTTAGATGTGTAAAACTATTCAATTCAAGTCTCTGACAAGCACATTCTCTGGAATTGAGGGTAAAGTTACTTGACACACTAGATTTGCTCTCAGAAATGTACTTGAGAATATCAACAATCTCGTCGTCAGTAAGTAATCCTGATGGAATTACTTCATGCACAAAATGGGAAGGAGATATTAAAGGTAAACAAGTTGAGTACAGACCAGGTCCAAGAATATATCTCAAGTCTTCCTTTTTATCTTCAGTCTGAGATGTTGTTCAGTGGAGAGCAGTTCTCAAGACTTCCATTTCATTTATATCCAGTTTTTCAGATGACAAAAGGTCCTTCAATGTTTAACTGCCTTTGTGTAATGTATTCGTGATTCCTTCCCCCTTCTTCTTGTCTCTTATTTTCTTGTATATATATATTTGTTTAAAGTACAGTGGTTTACCTAGTATAAATAGTTTTGTATTTGATGTATTTATTAGAGTAGGTTTTTGTATTAATAAGAATACAGATGATCTTATAAATAACCGTTGTATTATTCCTCCACACCTTTCCTTCTTCTCACTTCTCTCGCTCGTCCTGGATCTCTCCCCCTATAAATAGTTTGTGCCTCCTCAACCTCGTCAAGACACAACACTTTGATTCTCAAAACAGAGTGAGAAGAAGGTGTAATAGTTGGATTGAGTACCATTTGATTCAAATGCTTAGGAACCAATTGATCAACACCATGTAATTTAGATGAATAATAGAGGAAGCAAAGATTCTTATCTATTACATCATTGATGAAGGAAATACACTTTTTGTGCAGAGTGGTTAAATCATACCTCTTGGCACAATAGAGCAGATGACACACGTTTTCAAGACACAACCTAAACTGATCCGGGTATATCCATTACAATATATCCTTAGATCCAGAGTAAATCCCATCCAAAACCTCAAACACAAGATCATTGTCATTCATCCTGGATTCTTTTAAGTCTTCATTAAATATCCGTAGAAATACATGACTAACAGATCCAAGTATGTTTCTATGTCCATAAATCCTTTCGGGGGACTCTCATTTATTTCCCTCAACCATAAAGTAAACATCAGAGAAAGTCCTGACTCTAAAAGACGTCCATACCGATTTAATGTTGAGTCCAACACACTCATTTTAAGGTATACTTGAAATGAAAAATTATACTTTAACATTAATATTAAGGACATGGAGCTCATCAAAGTTTCCTATCACAGAATCAACTGAAAATTATGTTTAATCCACAAAACAAAGCACAATGAAATGAATATGTTACGCACTATTTTTTGTTCATGATGGGAGTGGCAAAGAAGTTTTCCATATCTACAAGGTAAATAGTTTAAATTAAAACTTGGACGCCTCATATCTTAACCATTTTTATTTAAAAATTAGTAAGATATGAGGCATTAAAGGTTGAATAATAATAAGATTAACACTAAACAATTATCATTTCAACAACATAAAATGTATATTAAATGTTTGTAATTTAACCCAATTCTGTAATGTAACACTTTAATTATCAAACATGCATACTACACACTTAAATACTGAAGATAAAAATGAGCCAATTAATAACTCAATCACACTTTTGTTAAAACAATTCATATTTAAATAATTTCTTGAAGCACTATTCCTCATTTTATTTG
>NW_027292190.1:0-4220 GCF_016086655.4 Lepeophtheirus salmonis | reverse complement strand
AAATTTTAAAATCATATTAGCATTATGATTGAGTTGTGACTAGCGTTATGTCGGATCTTTCTTTATTCAGTCCATTCCACTTTAGGGCCAGTCCTTTTGGTTCATAGGACTGTCAATCATTGGGTCTGATCCTTAAAATCGTCTGTAATTGGGACTGGTAATAGGACTCTACGTACTTGGAATTTTTCCAGAACATGTCGATGACTTATAAAGTCAAATCAGATATATAAGGTATGTATTAAAATTATTGCACATATCTTGCAAAAAAATTTATTTTATGATAATACAATATAATACGATCATAAATATATTGCTAGTTAGTTAAACAGCCTCTGACTAAAATGCAACACTTTTTGAAGATTACGAAAATTGTTATATGTCAAAAAATATAATCAAATTTGGAAAATTTAATTCATACGAACTTTTGCCTTAATGATCAGTTTCAGTCTGGTGTAGAACTATGCGCGAGTAGTTATTGAAGTTCAGCTCTAGGCCGACTCAAGCAGGGAGGATGACAGCTTCAGTTGGTCCTTTTTGTGTATCCGACTACCGAAATCTTCCCCTTCAGATGTCCAAAAATAACAAAGTCTAGAGGGGAACAAGCCAGCTGTAGGAGTCTAGGAATCTTGCTTTTCAATGTGGTCGAGTAGAATTTTGTAGCAGGTCATATGTGTTACTCGATTTAAAGGGCTTCAAGCCATGACAAGGAGTTTTCTTATAGATATTAAGGTTCAAATTTTGCTTCGCCAAGTGGCAAATGGTGGTTTGCCTGCTGTAAAATTTACAAACTATACCACTGACGGTTACCCAGCCTTTTTCTGCCTAAAATGCAAAGAACTAATTCTTATGGTCTTGATCTTGACCTTGGGAAGCCTTTAGTGTGCCTCTCCTATTCATTTAGTTTACAATAGAGCAAGTTAAAGCCCAGCACTTTGAAATTTCGCAGGTTGATTTTCCATGCACAGATAGATGCAGAGTTTAACCTCTGCGTTGCTCCGTGTTTTTGGCTATAACTCTCTTGTTTATTAGTTGAAAGCTTTGATTATTTTTCGTTTATAGTTTTTTTAGACAATCTATTTGGAATTACTATTTTGATTTGTTAATCTAATTAATCTAGGTAATCCATGCTGGATTACCTCCATGGAAAAATCAGTCTCCAAAGAAGTCTAAAGCCATGGGTTTTGGTTTAATTAAACTCTACTAGAAATAAGTTTATTACTCTCAAAGAATGATTGTAGCTTCCGGTTAACAATCCGCTCAGCATTAATTGCTGGAAGGCTTATCTTATGCACCCCAGATACCCTTTACAAAATTATAGCAACTTTTAAGGTATCTGCTGCTAGATATACTGCCCTTTCCTTGAAAATCCCTAATGCTGATTATACGTCCTGGATTCCGGTGGCAAAAGAAGATAAATTCTATACATCAGTATCATCCAACATTATAAATTACTTAAGTCAATCCTTAGAAACTTTAGAATTTCTAGCCTCTACTCTTGATTGCTAGTATTTGTTAGATTTCAATTATTTTTATGTAGTAAAATTATGTATGTATTTTATCAATGATGTTTTTTAATATTGTTATTGATACACTTCATTTTTTAAAGTTTTAAATCAATGACACTTAACTTCCCCCACTAGAATACACTGCTATCATAAAATAGGCTACTTGATCCTTTAGTTTATATCTAGCCTCTTTCATAGAAATTGTTGAAATTTCTTATGTGAAGTAATAACCTTAAATTATTATGTTTATTTATTACGTAATTACTTAATAATCATTTTAAAAAATAGCTCAACTTTTCAATATATTGAATAAATACTTTCATTACATTAAAGTAAATTAACTACCAGTCTAGGATTTTAAAACTGAAGCCCAGAATCAGTAAAAATGTACAAGAGTTCCATGAAAAGTGTCAACCTAACAAAGACCCAAGATATTTATTCCGGAATTTTATCATAGAACGCTTCTCCCAGCATTTCTCCCATCTCTGTAACCTAGCCAAATAGTTTTTTACGTTTTCTTTCAAAATAACTATTGACAAAACTCTTTTTGTTTTTGGCTCGATAACTCTGAGTTGTATTGACTTGGACGCGTCAAACGTTAACACAACAAGTATTTATATATCTGATATTGTTTAAATCTATTTTAAGGTTAAACTTTCAAAAAAATAACGGCACAATATTCTTTTTTATTTCCATTTTCACAAAAACACTTTTACATAACTACTGCACGACAAAATGTCCGCAATTTTAAGGAGTATCTGTCAACAGATCCCAGAAAGATGAGACTTGCTTTTATTTCCTTGTGTTCTTATAATCACGTTGAGGTTGTAAACTTACCAGACTACCTTTGTACTTACTGGCCAACCCCAAGTTCTTTCAATTTTTAAAGAGCTATCGTATTAATCATAGACTTTTTTTTATGGGGGAGGAGGTGAGGAATATTTGTGTTACTGTGAGATAAGATAACTTTAAAAAAAAAAAAGAGATTAGAAGATTTCAATTTATCTAAAAGCAACAGCACAACTTAAGTTGAGAAAATAATTTTAGTTCTTTTTTAACGAATAAAATTTTATATTAATAATAATTGTATCAAATTATTATTTCTAATAATGATCTGTTTGGATCCATTTTTCTAACTTGTGTCGATATTTAATTTAATCACGTTTTTTAGAAAGTTATATTACTAAAAATACCGTTTTGCAGAAAGTTATATTACTAAAAATACCGTTCTACAGAAAAATGTTTGTTTTTATTTTTTGAAAAGGTATTCATTTCAATTTTGTTTATTAAAAGTCCTTTGACAAAACAATCAAAGTTCTGAGACACATCTTATTTTCCAAACTCTCATCCTCTATAGGCTATAAGAATGGGAGAGAGTTACACACACTCCCTGTCGCACCGACCACGAGATTGATCTTCTTATATTTTTATACATATGTCCTTGTACCTTAAGCATTAAGCTAACTTCCTTTCAATCACCCATAATACCTTAATTATTCTGTAATAATCTATTAAAAACAATCATTCGATACATGGAAAAGTCAACTATTCACTACTTCTTAGAAAATATTTTATAGTTTAACTTTCATAAATTGTTAGCCTAGCATAATTTTTTTAACTGTTGCAAACATACATGGTTGCAAAACTAGTAGTGTAACATTTGACAAGTTGTTTTCTCGACTCAGATACTCCATGACAGGAGGAGGGGGTCACACCGTCCTCTTTCGTATTGGCCTTAAGTATATTAGCCGTATGATTTATATTATTATATCTTTATCTAGATGTCTTTGTACCTTAAGTAACATTACTTTCAATCAATCATAACGCATTAACTAATGTGTCATAATATATTGAAAGTAATTAATGGTACACTCTGACCTTTAATATTCCTCAGATAATATTCTCAAGTCTAACTTTCCATATTTAATAGGCAAGCTTAATTTTTTTAATTGTTTAAATGATTTCTGAAAAAAAGACAAAAAAATTGTATCATTTGACAGGTTATGTTGAATTAAAATAAAAGAAACTTATACTTGAGTATGGATAAGATTATGAAAGGCTTGTTAAAAATTTGTTAAACTTTGGTGAAAGCTGGTCAAATTGTTCTGTCATATAACGTGAGTATTTTTTTTTCAAATTTTCCGATTGTCAAATTATTTTTTCCGATCTTGATATTTATTAGATGAATTTGTTTTTTGTTAAATAAAATTGGGGCTTTTCAATTTTTCGGATAAAATAATACAAAAACTTCTTTTAAGACGTAATTATAAATATTTCTAAAAAGTCATTTTTTCTGAAAAGGCTTACATTTTTTTGAGCCTTCATTTCATTTTGAAGTCAAAATTAAAATAATAAAACACTTTTTTGATCAATAAATTTGTTTATTTTATTGAATGACTTTTTTGGAAAGCATTCTTAGCAATAAAGTTTTTGGTCTCTTATCCTCAACTATGTCAATATTTAGTTTAAACGTACACAATAAACCTTTTTTTGAAAGTTATATTTACAAAAGGTTTATTGTATTTATTCAAAGACCTTCATTTCAGTTGATTTAAAAGTCACTACCAAAATAATCAAAATTTTGGAGTGATATCCTATATACTCTATTGGGAAGGTAGGGTGTGTCACTCTGTTCCATGTTGTTCCGGCCCTGTTTGTAGAACTAACTTTTAATACAAACATATCTAGAATAGGGTTGTCTAGCGTAACGTTTCC
>NW_027292189.1:0-1212 GCF_016086655.4 Lepeophtheirus salmonis | reverse complement strand
AGTGGATTCCACATTGATCTGTTTTGGGATTTGGGGCATACATTAGCTCAAGTATACTTATCACTGAAAAAGATACATTTTCAGTCATCCGCAGTCCATTGTTTATGCTCACGATAGAATTGAAGCTGGACCTTCCTTTGGTTTTCTGAAAGTTTGGGGTTTGTATGGCAAAGCATTCAAAGAGTGCCTCAGATAGTTGTGGACAGATGACTTGGATATTGGATAGCCCCTTGAAGTCAATCTTGTTGCAAGTTTGCTTGTGGATTGCCTCTTTTTGGTAAAAGATATTGAAATCACCAGTTTGGGAACTTTGCAATTTTTTTTCTTCCTTGCTCCACCCTTCTGATTTGCAAGGGTTTATCCATCATTCCTTTTCTTACACCAATTTGCAATGGTCCTGAGAGGAATCTGTTACCTTTGAGCAATGTCTCTCTGTCTTGATCCACCCTCTATCATTGCAACAGCCTTGGCCCTGGTCTCCCAAGAGTGTTCCCTCACCATTTTGGATATTTAATTTCAACTGACATCCTGCCTTTTGAGGCCTACTGATATATTATGCAATCATCGAAAATTATTGCATAAGAAAAATTCAATATTTCCTAATGATTGAATCAGCCAAATTTCATTTTATTCCGACCCAAAAAAAAAAAAAAAATTTTAATATAAAACGGATATTTTTAAGACCACCATCAATTTTTGGACATACTGTATGAAAGCAAATATATCTGTGACTACGAAAAGTAAGATGATTTAACTTAAGATAACGGGAGATAAATTTATACATCGATAGCCATGTAGGGACGTGGTTAAGTTTTAAGACTATGACTTATTTAGGCCTATGCTTTTAAGAGAAATTGACTCTTCAAACCCCCCTCTAAATTATAAAAGGGCCTCAGCTGAAAATGTAATTGTGTAGGGAGAGGGGCAGCATTAAAGGGATTATTTGCTTGCATACTGTCCATATACCTCAAATTAAAGCTTTTTTGTCACAACAATAATTTGACCTTACTAAATTTATAATTAAATATATTTCATAATTATTTCCAAAAAAATAATGTAAATATGTTGAAAATAACGTCAATTGAGGTTGATTGAAATTTAGCATATGGCCTTTTTTTAATTTCTTTAGTATATTGCAACCCAACTATTGGACTGATAAATATGAAAATTTGCAATTACATTTAATTTATATTAAATTAAACGAAAATAAAT
>NW_027292188.1:0-794 GCF_016086655.4 Lepeophtheirus salmonis | reverse complement strand
GTAGAATGTCATGAATTAAAGTAGGCAAGACCAATGTTACATCCAAAAAATGATATAATATTCTGAGATAGAATCTTTTCACACGTATTTTTGTTCTGACTAGAGACACAAGCATATCATTTAGGTCTGATGTTCTGATTGTATTCTTTCACAATTGCAGGGAAAGGAACATTTTCACAGTAGATACTGGATTCTTATCCAAATAAGCGTTTACAGGCTTATTGTCATTCCATTTAACGATAGTATGTTGTTTGTTGTCTCGGTTTGAATATAACAGCTCCTCTACTATCATTCTTTAGCATAGCATCACTTTTTAACTACAGTCAGGTAATCTATTACTTGTTACTGTACCATACATTTCAATCTCCTTGAGAGCACATAGTAGACTGTGAGATGTGAACCAATTATCAATTATTAAAGCCTGGAGTTTTGAATTTTGGGAAGTTTACTCACCAGCCTTATGACTATATATCTCCTTATCCCCCACTGTGAGACACTTTAGTTCTTTTTCTTACATATATTACAAAGTCATATAGGATGCCACTTGTACCACTTCTAGAAAAAACTTTGATTTCACATTTATGAGTTTTTTTTCTCCTGTTTTGCTTCAATTAGTTACATTCCTTGAAGGATATCATCATTTCCTACACCAAATTACGTTCTTGTGGTTCAATTTTACAAAGGTTATTGTTAGAAGAGTCAATGGAAAGTTATCCTACTGGTTATCTTCTCTGGGTGTTATATTGTCATTACTGTTTAGGTGAAGAACACTTATCAGTTGTTCAAATCGATTA
>NW_027292187.1:0-479 GCF_016086655.4 Lepeophtheirus salmonis | reverse complement strand
TAATTCCATGTTCTCTTACGATATAAACAATATACTCAACCTTTGGCCTTACAAATTGACATTTTTCTTCATTGAGTGATATTCCAAACTTCCTACTTTGACCAAGAAATTCTTTGACTTCCTTATCTTGTTGTTTAAATGTCTCATCATATTTTAAAATATCATCACCCCACTTCTTTGTATTTGGCAATTCCCCATTAAAGATATTTTTATCGGTGCGCATTTCATCTTTCTTAATGGTGGATTTCCATCAATTAATACATCATGACACTCCTTGTATCTCATGGTTTTAATTTCTTCATTGGGAATATATTTCAACGCCTTGATTCCATGAGCACTAGGTTCTTTGTCTCTTTTCCATCTACCTCACTCAATTTGACTTGGATAATCTTCTGGTAAAATGTTTAATTTTTTACATAATACCTACGACATTAGAAGTTTAACATTTTCCTTTACAATTATAACCTCTTCCTTGATTT
>NW_027292186.1:0-426 GCF_016086655.4 Lepeophtheirus salmonis | reverse complement strand
ATAATGAACATAAGTATTACAGAATAAATGATTAAAAAAATTCTAATTCTAATTTGTAGAAAAAGATAATGAAATGAATAAAAATTCAATTTTTAAATACCTTCAGTAGTTAAAAAGAAGTCAAGCTTTTCGGATCACTTTCGTCTGAATGGAGGGTGTGCTTCTGAAGAATTTATTTTCAGTGTTCTCTCTTTGGAGAGGATTCTTTATAGACCCAAATTCAATTCAAATAATTTTTTAATGGGCCTTCCTCTACTCCATTTTGTGAGCGAAAGAAGTGAGCTCCATATTTAATTTTTGTTTAATTTAGCTTATTTTCTGAAGTTTTTCTTTTTCCTCGGCCTTTCCATTAGAAGATTTTTATCTGGAGAGTAAGACAACTTATTAATAGCGACTCAACAACAAAGTTATAAAAGGTACGCCGTT
>NW_027292185.1:0-4159 GCF_016086655.4 Lepeophtheirus salmonis | reverse complement strand
AAGATGCATTGATCTTAAAGGTCGTCATATTGGAAAGTAAATAAAGTTTTTCGCCAAAAAAATAACTTGTTTAAGTTATTTGATGATTTTTTTTTGAAAACACCATCAATTTTTGGACATAATGTAATTGGAAGAAATATGCTCTCAATGTTTTTTTAGCAACAATCCTAACACACTCCACAAACAAGATGAATCGTAAGTGGACCGAATAGTATTATACTGAATCGGTGGAGGAAGCCCCTTTCATAAAAACATCGCCATGTTTTAGCTCTAATCTCTAAGGTATCAAGCCCCTTTTTGTATATATCTTGTTTGTGGAACTAGAATACCTCTGGGCTTATAACTACCCTATGTCTTATTCTGAATTAATGCCAGAAGAATCATTCAATGTGTAGTTTTCAAAGACTTATTTACTTTAAAGATTATTTGAATGGAGCTTGAAGCTGCGTTGATGACTTCATGCTTGGTAAAATTTCCCCAATCACAACAATTAAGATTAAGAAAATACATACACACATAGACGAACTCTGAAATTGTTAAATGCTAATGCGGAAAAGTACCTTCAATTTGGAATGTTTACGTTGACAAAAGAGTCAACAAATTAGAGATAACATGTGCAATGTAGTACATTAAGTTATAATTGTGGATTCAAAATTCCTTTAGATTTTGGTAATAAACGTATTTATCCTAAAGAGTTTCTTATAAGTGAAATGTGTTTTCAGAGACCCGAACAGGTTATATTTTCAAAGCATTTGTAGCTTAAGGGAGGAATGACGATTGTTGACTACAACAGAGGATATAGGAAGGAGGAGATTAGTATTGAATATTTTACATTCGAAATATACTATTTGTACTTTATTGTTCGGAATTTCGAGAAGTTTAAGATCGCCAGTATGTACATTTAGGTGTGTCAGTAAATCAGATTAAGTCCATCTACGGTGTCTTTTAAGTAAAGTTGATAAATGTACCCTATTTCTTTAGGCAGTACTAAAACATTAAAGGAAAGTGGCGCATGAAAGACTATTTCGTCATGATTTGAGTGGAAACGAGATGCACTTATTTCTGCTGGGATGTGATCATGAAGCAATAGCTGAGTACGTAAGAAATAAATAAATATTAAATACTAATTTTTCAAATTTAAAAATAATAGGCTAATTGAGTTATAGTTATACAAATAAGTAATTTCTAGGACTAAGACTATATAATGGAGGGAATACGACTTCTTTTTCACTCGCACAACTTATAGACACTAGTAGCTACGACTCGGAAGTATAGCGACTATTAGTTATTTAGGAAAAGGAGGATGAGATAGAAAAGAAAAGGAAAACTCCCGGGATCCCAAGGACAGTATGTTAAGAGGGACTTCATAAAATAGATCTTCCAAACAAGAATTCACATATATGATATAGGGATCCACATTCGTCCAATGGTTTCAGGCAAGGCCTTTATCTCCTTTCTACAACGTCTATTCCGTTCAAGGGTTATTCCTTGCTCACTCCCTAGATGGGATATTATTTCCTTGTTGAGAAGGATCCTTGAGAGGACAGATACCCTTCACATCAACATCTGCGATCTTTTTCACTTCTCACCTATTGCCTCATTGTCTCTATCTTCAAGAATATATCATTTCCTAGAGATCTCCTATGGGCTTATAATTGACTTCACAAGAAACTGGAAGCTCAATCAAAAAACACTCTAACTTAATTAAAGGCTGTGTGTGACTCAGAAACAGAGAAAGTTACTCTTTAGTTCCTTCCTTTATTGAAATCCGTGTGCCCATTCCTACTTAAGTCAACACTACTTCGTCTCTAAGAACCCTATTTGAATCATCAGAGTTCTACAGTGTCATTGATGCAGATCACGCAGAAATAACTTATCTTTATCACATTTACATTAATTCTATTTTATTAGGTGGAGTCCGTGATGTACAGTCGACATGGTCAATTATAGCAGCTGGACTCTTTTCTTATCAAAAACAAGAAGTGGAAAATAATTCTAAAATCTTAAAGATAATGAACATCTTTATTCTCTATAGTTTGGACTGTAAAGTATATCATATTCTGCTGTTACATATAAATAGCTATTATCTTGTATAAAATCATCCTAAGACTTTCAAAAAAAAAAAAATATATGAATCTTTTATTTTTAAGGGTGGTAGCCCTGAGCCCCCTCCTCCCAAGTCTGTCAATACAATCTGAAAAATACTATCTGATTTCACTCAACCCCATTTGGTAAATGAAATTGAAGGACTATTTTATGTTAAACTTGTATGTCTTGTCATCATTAATTCTACAATTCAATCTAATGCCAAATATAGTCAATCCATATATGTATTATTATTAGTAATTTGTATTGAATATCATTCCTTGGCGAATTTAATATATGAAAATATCGGATTACTACGTCAATCTCAGTATTAAGGATTAAGTCATTCTAATCATTGAATTTGTTGAATTTTTAAATTTCAAATTATTTAGCAAATCAGAATTGAAAATTAATTTTTTTGAAATACTTTTGTCTTCAAGACAATTAATTTTTTTACTCATAATTTCAATTTTTTTTTTTTTTCATTGAAGATATAACAAAATTTAAATGCTTTTATCTTCAACTTATTGCATATTAAAATTAAATAGAATTGAATGTAAAGTTGATGATATTGTTAGAGGGCTGACTATTTCTATTGGAACACATGTCACTTGATCTTCCGAATTATTGGCTGACAACTCTAATTCTGCTTTGCAGGATTCACGATTCTTACTATAGATATGATCCAGTGGTAAGATAACGTTTATCGTTGGAATTGCATCACATTTTAATTTTTTTTTTCCTTCATCATTTGGGCAAAACATTTTGCCTTTGAAATGTTTTTCGTAAATCAGTGAGGTTGGAGGTGGTTTCCAATTAGATAAATATTTAAGGTAAGATAACCATTGTCTTCTTCTAGTTAGTTCGCTTGTATATTTTGGAAAAGGAAATCTAAAGAACTGTGTGTTTCCATGTTTTGTTTTGTTTTATTTGGATCCAGATTGGCTCATACATTCGAGCACGGAGTATCCACCCATGATGAAAAAAATTAATGTAAGTTGAACAACAAGAAAAAAATCTATAAAGAGAAAAAGATGGTAAACTATTTGGATTATTAAAATATATCAAAAATTATTTTAAAATAATTAAAATAAATATGCCCTTAATGATAGCTTTTCATATTTAGTTTTTAAAATCAATTGACAGAATTACGTAAAATTTTACTTATTCAATTTGTTCCTCTTATCTAAAGTACTTCCTTATAAGTAATGAAACTATTATAAAAATAAATGCGCATAAATATTAAAGAATGAAGTAAGTAGAATTGAGGGGATGATAATTTAAATTATATTTGAATGAGATTAATAACATGCATCATACTTCATGTTATTCTTACGTCACAATTCTATGCATGATGTATGGAATTGTGAAGTAAGGATGTTGATTCAAAACATAAATCTTGTAAGGTGTAATGTTTCCACGGGTACACTGAATTTTTACGGGGTAGCTGCGTCGATGCACTACTTTCTTTAACGCTTTAGGTAGTACCACAATCTAAAGAATTGAACTGGATTGTGCCCTAAGGATCATTAGATATCATTACATCTCTTTTGAGATTATGAAAACCAATTGATTAGAGTGTGTGAGAGGTTGCATTATGCTGACCAACTACCTGAAAACTTCCCTGAAATATTCAATATTATCATCATTCTATATTATTATTTCAGTTCGAAAATAAGCTACTATTGTATGATGGGCATCTACTGTTCTAGGCTCATAGTTTTTAATTACTAAAGGGAAGGTAGATTGCCAGATCACAATTAAGCAAATGTCTTTCCAAATATATTTTCCATTGGCTTTAAACTTTCCCTTAGATATTTAAAGATTTGAGATCAATCGTTTGAATGTGAGGGGGAAGGTTTAATTTTCAATAAATATTTTCAGAGATCTACTTTATTCCTTTAATAAACAACAGGCTGCATCTAACTTATATATGTTATATCCAGGGAGACCCATATGTCTTAAGATCAGAAACTTCAACTGAAAATTTCTCCGAGACAGGTGTTTATTTTTATTTTTTATTGTTCCATAGGATTCACTCACCCTCTATCTTTGTTTGTTGGGTGATAGCATT
>NW_027292184.1:0-2269 GCF_016086655.4 Lepeophtheirus salmonis | reverse complement strand
GATGGACACAGTTCTAATTGAAAATTTTCCCTTTTCGAGTTATGTCAAGGAGAGATGAAATTGTCAATGACAAATCGCAATAAGGAGGGAAGTCAAGTGCCATTTATTCAAAAATTATTATTCTTACTTTTTAAAAATGAAAGAATTTGGTTGTAAATTTAAGAGTGAGAGTAATTACTCGCAGGGGTCTTGGTTCTACGTACATAGAAGGTATGGAAGGCACCGAATTTCTTGGGGTTAAAACGACTCAGAAGTTCTGGTGATTTTTGGGTAATTAAAATTAAACAGCTTGTCCATTCGATTGTAGATGACAGGGTGAAGAGAGAATGTGTGTTACTCGCCACTCTAGTAATTTCCTACGGAAAACATCACATGTAAATGGAAGCCCGTTATCAGAATGTACAATATTAGGGAACCCAAAACGAGAAACCATTAGAATATTTGATTTAGAGTAGAATTTATGGATGTGCTTGACATGTACGTAGCTTCAATCCATATGGAACCAGCATCAATGAGTATGAGGAGATCACGGCCACTAACTTTTACATAATCGATATGTACGCTTTCCCACTTGGTACAGGGACTAAACAAATTAAACTGGGATGGAGAAAGACAGTGCACTTTCTTGATAATCCCAGCATGATGATACGACATTTTCTATATCTTTGTCATTGCTAGGCCACCACAATGACTTTACGAATTGAATCATCCTCTTTAGTTACTTCAAGAAGTTCCTCCTCAGTGGATATAGATGAAGTGATGGTGTAGCTTATCATGGATTCAGTTGAGTTAACTTCTTCAACAGAATCATCAATGGTGAGTGAGTCGGCTTGAGCATTCTCAGAACCTTTGATTTAGTCGATCTTGTAATAAAACATAGAGAGTCTCATCGCACACCTTGTGATTTGAGCAGATACGACTTGGGGGAACTCTTTGGTAGGGTTGAAAATATATTTAAGAGGCTGATGATGCATTTTTATAAGGAATAACCTACCCATGAGGTAACACTCAAACTTGTTTAAGCCATATATAATTCTGGTCGCTTCCTTATCTATTTGTGAGTAGTTTCGCGCAGATGAAGTCAATTTCCTCGAGGCAAATGCCACGGCACACTCGGTTCCATCATCCATTTGGGAGAGAATGGCTCCCTAAGCTACGCAGAGAGGCGTCAGTAGTGAGGACTATAGAGATCATTGGATCATAATGGATTAGGCATGGGGACTCCACTATCTTATTCTTGATTCCAAAAAAACTATCTTCTGCTTCATTCGACTAGGAAAACTCCTCCGAACTCTTCTTGAGCTCCTGAAGAGTAGCGGTGATCGTAGAAAGATCTTGAATGAACTACACATAGTATTGTATTGGAACAAGAACGATTTGACCTCGGTAGGCGATGTTAGAGTTGGGAAAGATACACTGGACGGAGCAGCTCTGGATCTAGAGAGCAATTTCTGGAAGAAATTTTAAAACCAAGATAATGAAGTTGTTCCTGTAAGAAAAGACACTTCTTCTTCTTAAAGCGTGCGCCCGCAGAGTGGAGGCGTTCAAATACTTCTCGTAAGGCTGTAATGTGTTCCGTTAGAGTGGGCGTGTATATCAACAAATATTCTATGTACAATTTAACTCCACTCAAGCCCACGAAATGTTTCTCCTGCCCAACTTGGACGATAGCAGGGCAGAGGCTAAACCATAAAAAAGGGCAATATAACATAGAAGTCTGAGAGGCGTATTAATAGTGAACAACTTTTTCGAGTCTTCATCCAACGCATAGTGCTCAAAACGCCGTAGAAAATCCAACTTTGGAATTTACTTAGCAGCAGCTAAGCCAGAGAATAATTTGTAAGGGTGCGGCAGAGGATAAAGCTGCTTATTTATCACAGGAGTAATATTCTGCACAGATTTGGATCTTGTCATCAAGTTTGTCGTTGGCACATAAAAGTGCAGTATATGAGTATTTTCTCCCCTCCAGAACGATATTTAAAGTCTTCCTCCACTGTTGTACTTCAGGCCCTACACAATGAAGCAATAGTGCAGCCATGTGTTCGATGTCCATGGGGCAAAATAAAGATAAATAAATTATGAATTCGTCGCTCCAGTCTGTCAAACGATGGCCCCTAAGAGATCCAGACTGATCAAATGGCAGAGGTTGATTCATTCCTAGTTAACCAACAACAGAAGATACACCCAGAAGATTTGGTGTGCCTTCTATAACAGCTGTATCTTGACAACCAAAATAAAATGTGCTCGAGTCACAACTACAAGAGATAAT
>NW_027292183.1:0-482 GCF_016086655.4 Lepeophtheirus salmonis | reverse complement strand
ATACTATCACATATGATTTTTTTACATCCAGTAAAATGAAATGCACCAACATATTTTTTGAATGACACAAGTTTTGACTGAAAAATGAGGCACTTTTCTGATGCAAGACTAACTTAAAACGTAACCAGAACCGTTTCTCTATTAGCCTCGTTCTGTTCCTAACTTCTACTTCTTTATTATTTCTTGTGTATTCTTATGTAGAAATGAAAGAAAGATCGAACAAATAAACAAAGTGACCATTTTCCTCAAATCTTATCTCAATATAAATATATATAGAGTGAGAACTCAAAAATAAGAAAATTTTAAAATTAGGTTCACATCTACATGTTTTTATTTTGTGGGGTTTTTATGGCAAACTTTGATATTTTCTAGACTTTTTATTCAATATCCACCCTCCATTCTGAATGATGGCTCCAATACTGGGACGAACAGAAGCACAGCTAGCCTTGATAAAGTACGAGGTTCCACTCCTCCGTGATCAC
>NW_027292182.1:0-4953 GCF_016086655.4 Lepeophtheirus salmonis | reverse complement strand
GTTTATAGCCAGGTTAGAGATAAATTGATTTATCTTTCATATTAAATGTTTAAAAACTGTTCTTTTTTCAGTTAAAATTGCTCAAAAACCATTACTCCAATGAATAATAGAAAAATCCAATTTTGGCTAGTTTAAGGGTTTTAAGTTATATTATCCTTGGTACAGGGTATTCTAATTGTGCACACTACTTTTGCATAAATAAAAAGTACGATTATTGAATCATAAATTCACATTTGAGGTTTAAAAATTGACAATTTGGACTAACATTCCATTTATCAAGTTAAGTTGTCTCCCAACAATGTCTCAACAAGCCTTAACTGTTTTGAAATTTAAATTCTCTCCTGCAAAAATATGATTGTGCAAAAGAGTATTTTATAATCCATCCAAAATGGTACAGTCTACCAGGCTATGCTCTTAGTCAGTAAATAGACTTGCAGTTGATAAATAAAATGAAATGAAATTGAACGTGATAATCTTACAATTTGAATAATGTTTGCGAAGAGAACAGTTTAGCCATCATAACATCGTAGTGAACCAGGTGCAATCAGCTGTAAGAGAAAGGAATGGAGCACAAATGCCACTTCATATATAGAAAGGACATATAAATTATAAAATGGTCTTTAAAAAGTCTTCGAATGTTATTAAAATTTTCATCAACCAGGCTGTATTGAGGGTCAGGAAACGAATTGAAGCTGGAGATAATATTAAAGACAAAAACTCGAAGGATGACCAATCAAAATAGCTCCAAGGACCTTTATCCTCAATCCTAGAATGAAAATTACGGAGCTGGAGAATTGATAATTCAAAAGTGTTAAGAGTCGTAAAAATTGCTACTGCTAATTTCCTCTGAAGTTCAAGTAGTCCCAAAGAAAAACTTATTCACGGCACCGTAAATGAATCCTGAAAGATTTTCAACTTCATGGAAACAAGGTTATCTTCTTCAATGATGATAAAGCAATTTACTATTGTTCCGGCTACTAATAGGCAAAGTTATAAATATAATAACCTTTCAATCCGGTTGGTTGCTAACTGAGACCATTTCATAATGTTGGTATTGGTGCGAGCGGCACTAAATATAAAGGCATCCATCAGTCCTTCGGATAACATTTTCCACTTAAGAGTATCTAACTTTAGCTAAACAGCTTACTTTTTTTGTAAAAAAAATGGTACAAAAAGTTCGAACTGGATGCTTAAAAAAAAATTCCTAAAAAGTATCTTAAACTTTCATTTTAATAATATTTCAAGACTTTTCGTAGACCGGTTTTGTATATCGAGTAAATACTATTTTAAATTGTAAAAGAAAGTAATTTTATAAACAGTCAAAGATTTTATTGATTTTAACACCATTTTTTTATATTACTAAAACAATATTCTATAGAATATTAAATACTGTATTTAAATGAAATTAAAGAAAGCATAACATACCTTCTCTAATAGTATAATCACTGTAAACAAAAAATTGAAGTGCACTGAATTAAAACTTTTGAATTAGGTTTAAAAAATTTTGCCTTCTACTTTTGATACAGTGGCAACTAGGACAATGCTTTTCTTTGCAATGAAGAGCTAATTATGTGTTCTACAACATTGTTCATCGGAGAGTTTAAAAAAAATGACTCTGAACCTTTCAAAATTTGAATAATAGAGATGAGTAAATAAAAACAGTTTGCCCGGTATTTAGGTAGCAACGGCAAAATACACGGCCCTCTTCCATAATAATATTATTTTCATTTAATTAAATTACTTATGCCTATAGTAATGGTATATGAGTATTAGGGAAAATCTTTTATTAGAAGTGCAGAACAAGAAGCTGTGACATCATTCAATGACAAACAGACGTAGTTCTGCTCTCTGTTTTTAAACCATATTATCCACATATTTTTAAGTTTTTTGCACTGCATCCACATAATAAATGATGTTTTCAAGATTTACTTATTATGATAAATTAGTCATTAACTCTATTGTTAAGGAAACAAAGTAACTTGACTTAATCCCCACTAATAAGAGTATAAAAAAGACATATTCTCCGCGTTGCTCTCTGTCATTCATGATCCAACACATCTGTAGTTAAATATATACAATATAGTACTATATGTTTTCTCCTCAACAATAAAATACTTATAGGAATAGCTTTAAAATAACACATATATTCCGGTTTGAACTTCAAAAAAACTGGGGCTGTTCCATTATATTATTATTTTCATCTATTCCAAAGCAATACTAAGTACAAAATAACGGCTATTACATGGAAATGAAAAAGGAAGCTCTCAAAATTAAAACCAGCAGTCATGGTTAGAAAATAGTTTTAGCCCACGTCAAAGTGGCCCTTTACAGCCCTGAATCTTACATGTTTGACATTACATTCTGGTTGCATTTGGAGTTAAGGGATCATCGTCTCCCCGAACATTGCTGCCCTGAAGTCATCCGTAAATAAGTACTGGAAGGAAATGAGTGAAGATACTATCTCCGACAGGCTGCAGTTTTTAGGTGCTGCCAAAAGTCCATAATCGTAGCCAAGGGACACCTCATTGAATAGTATTTGTTGTCAAGAAATGGATGAAGACAATTGTACATAATAATCTACCTCCACTTATTTGTTATTTGAAAGTATTTTATTTAAATAATAATTGAAAAGTGTAATCCTTCCATGTAACACCAAGTATTGTTAAAGTTTAACATTGACTACAATGTAATTCCTAAACCAAGATATATTGATGGTAGTTTTACTCAAAAGCAAAAGAACTATATTTTAGGTATATTTGAAATTGAAAAAAAAAAATATATATATATAAAAGTTTGGATTTTTACTTTTACAAAAAAAGTGAAAATATGAATATTTTTTTAAGGGTATTATTAATATTTGATTTTAGCAAAGTTGTAGGTAACGTGTTGGAGACCAATATACACGTAAATACCATGTTATATCCGTAAAAGTAATTCTGCTACTGATATAACATAATATATACGTATACGCGTACAATCACAATTGATGTGGTAACTTAACTTATGGAGTCTTTTACGTTTCGTTTCATACAAAACTATGATCGACGCTAAATAAGAGGAAATCGTATTTACAGGACCTTTGGTGCCTTTTTATTTACAAATATAGTATTTAAACCGAGTTATTATTTTTTTCATTTTCAGCTCTTTTTTGTGATCTATAACCGTTCTTTCTCTACTGTAACCATCCAAAGTTAACACCTTTTCTTGAAAAGAGTTGCTCATAGCGTTGTCGTTCCTCTATTTATGCTATTTCATTTTATTTTTAGAGTGGCTATGTCCCAAGTGTTTGGAAAGTGACCAATGTTGTTCCGATTTTTTGAATATAAATCCACTTGATACTTATATGTATCACAAACAATGTTTCAATTGAATTAAGGAAAGTGGAATAATAGATTAAAAGTATCACTTTGGAAATATAAACTAATGATAAAATTTGCAGTAAATAAGATTGTGAAATAGTAAATTGGACAGTTCAATTCCACAAATATAGAAAGTCTTAGTTTCATGAAATAGAGCTAAATTGAATTGAGTATATTGGAAAAATGGATTTAAAGAACCACTTCGGAAATATAAAAGATTATCGTGACTTGAATTAATATTATTATTTTTATTATATACAAATTCTGAATTTATTCCTACCTCCTTTTTTTGTGTGTTCGAATCGCCCCCTATAACAGTTTTAACATACCTAGATGAAGCAATATAAGTATTTCTAATGTCCCATATAGATGTTGTGTAATTACATCGATATAGTCCGATGGTAATATATAGATTCTAAATTCAAAAACTGGAAAAATCGGATGATATTGTCAGATTTCCAGTCATTCTTGGAAAGTCAACGGTAGAAATATTTTTCGCCGGGTATTCGTGTCCTGAGAAGAAAACTCCATAGTTGAAGGTTGAAATGAATAGTGCAAACTCTATTAAGTTGACTTGGCCTTCAATGATATCTTGGGATGGCTTGAGTTTATTCATGAGGAAGATCTTCCTTCTTCGGGAATACATCAAGACTAATACTACATTCAGACACACATCATATATTTTAGGCATTGTATTAGACCAACAGACAAGACTCAATGTTATTTTGCGTAGAATGTATTAATTAGAAGAAAATTTAAAATACTACTGAATACTGAGGAAGCGGTTTCTTTCCTATTGTACCCGCGATCTACACTTTTTTTCATTTTTCAACTAGTTTAATTCCATGTATAGGTATATATAGTACTCATCCATTTATTCAACTCTTTTAAAACAAATTAAGATTTTGGGAACAATATTTTCCATACTAACCGAAGTTTTGATTTTTTTCAACAAATTACCTAATTGAAAAAAAGGATTAGTTACATCATTTAAATAATTATTAAAATGTAAAAATCAAAAAACTTCGCAATTATTTAATGTTACTTTTTAATTTTTTTATTTATAAGGAAAATTCAATTTAAGTTTCAAATTTGAAAATATGGAGTCGTGTTTATGTCCTCACGTCTGGTATGATGTGTACCGTATTTAAAATATCCTTCAGATTTTCAATAATGAACTAAAATGGATGCAAAATTCAAATTTAATTTGATGTCGGAACATGATAACTTGAATTATCTGTTTTTCTCTTACTGAAGGATGGAGAGGTACCTATATGAGTAATTTGGGAATTCATTATGGATTTTTTCAGAGATTACCTTTATATATTTGAAACTTTATTTAAATTTATTTTTAAATTAGGTTTTAAAAAATGCAACCTCTTGTCAGTGATAGGATACTTATATTAACTTATTAGTACATATTGTTCTAAAAGATATATCTTACTGTTAAAGATATTTTAGATTAACTCCATAAAAAACATTAGAAAATATAGTTAAGTTATTATATATATTCTAGTTAATATGAATCTATCAAAAGTGTTCTGGGAAATAAAATAAGACTGCGTACAAAGCAAAGAACAGTTTCTAAAGATAT
>NW_027292181.1:0-2072 GCF_016086655.4 Lepeophtheirus salmonis | reverse complement strand
TTCTTTCTTTTTTTTTCATTGCTGGTGTTAAAAGTGGCCTCTCCACCCTCACAAGTCTCTTTTCATCCATTTTTTTATTGCTCTCCGGACAGTTTGGTGTGAAATCCCGAGATCACTCGCCTTTGTATATTCGAAAAATTAACTTGGTTTACTGTTTATCGAAGAACGAAAATTTTTCCATCTATTTGAATGTAGTCATTAGATTAATTACATTTATATAAATATTTATTACGAAATTACCTAGCTGTTAATAAACTGGAAGCATCAATGGAAATCCCTCATCACCTACAAATACTAATGCCCTAGTATTACTATTATAATTTTGGTAAAATCCTAGAAGGATAAGTTCCATTGAGCAGGTATTTCTAAATGCTGTGTTAATCAAAACTCCCCATAACAATGACGACCTAAATCCTCTACATCAACGATTTTGAACCTAGGATTAAAATATAATAATACAAATAATTAATTAATCTTAATTTGCATTGCAATCTGTAATGACGACAACCGAACGACTCCATCTATAGTTTTTTTAAATGGAACCTGATTTAATTACAAATTTAGTTATGAAAAGATTATTAAACTCAGTACTTATAAAGTTCCATTTTTCTTCACTATTCGGAATTTTGACATATTTTCTGTATCAATAAAGTTTAAAAATAAGATATATTCATAATTTACCTAACGAACATCCCATTTTGCTCTTGACGAATTAATATATTTTAATTTACCTTACTTTTAGGTATTAAAAAATGCAATCTATAATTTTGAATATATGATCATAGATATATTTATCTAATCAATAAACTTGTTGTTCCAAAATATTTTCTAGAAACACTTATATGTAAATCTATACCCAAAACTCATAAGGAACCTGTAAATTATGAATGCTGGCACTTTTTTTTCCAGAGTTTTCTGATGTTTTGAATGAGTCAGAGAAACTTGATCCAATGAAATAAAATTCATTTTTATTTATCAATATAATCTCCTTTTAGAACAATACAATAATTCCAACGTTTATCTAGCTTTACGAAGCCACGGGTGTAGAACGTTTTATCTAAACCTTGAAATATGCTTCAGTTTTGACAATCACTTACTCATTTGAACCAAGTCTCATTGCACGGAGCATCTTTTTAAGTTTTGTGAAGAGCCAGTAGTCGCTGGGAGGCCAGATCTGGAGAATAGGGTGTGTGCAGTTGGAATTCGAAACCCAATTCAACCAATTTTGCGGTTGCTTTTATTTACTTGTAACACGGTGCATTGTCTTGGTGAAAGAGCACCTATTTTTTTTCAAATGAGATCTTTTCTGGGTAATTTCGGCCTTCAAACGATCCAACAAACCGATATAATAGTCGCTGTTGATTGTTTTTCCATGTTTCAAGTAGCGGATGAATAAAATTATATCCGAATCCCGAAATACAAAGGAATTGGCCTTCCCAGCTGATGTTTGAGTCTTTGAATGCTTTAAACGGCTTGCTCTGTCTGCACACCACTCAGCAGACTCCTTTGTCGATTCAAGAGTGAAGTGGTGATTCAATATTTCATACATTGTGATGTACCGACGCAAAAACCCCTTATTATTTTGCATGAACATTTTTCATGCCAAGCCTGGGCTTGAACGGTGTTTTTCCCATCAAAAAGAAATAATCAATCAACACACGAAATTGCCTTGAATTCATTGTTTTTAAGAATAACAAAAGTAGCGTCACTTAAACCACTGTAACTCGATAAATAATCAAACAAACGTCATGAAATTTTGACAGTAACCTTTTGAATACTTGAACTCCCGAAAAATATTTAGGCCTGGGACTTATTGAACGATGTAATAGACATATTGAAAATATACAATTATATCTGAACATCAAAATTCATGGAACATAAGGAATATTTATAATGATAATCGGTCCAATTTGCTCTCCCTGGACTGGATCACAGAAATGATATCTCTCTCTGTTTTCCATGTGAGGACTTAGGTTATTAACATTTCGATCAAAATTTACCCGGGGCATGTCCTCTACTACAGGGAGCAAGAAAACTAAGCTATATACCTCATTTTTTTGTAGTAACTTAAT
>NW_027292180.1:0-1572 GCF_016086655.4 Lepeophtheirus salmonis | reverse complement strand
TGGAGCACTTATCCCTTGTGTGATGACGTTCCATCCATTCTGGGTACAAAGGAACTTAGTACTTTTTACATATCTAAGGTGTCTGGACTTTTTATTATTTGTATATTTTTTTTACAATTTCAGCGGAGTTTTTATTTATTTTGAATTTTTTATTGATTTGAAAGAAGCTCGATGTTGATTCAATTGCCACTAAATCCTCTGGATTGTCACTAACAATCTGCAAAGAGTTTTTTCATATATTCTTACAATTCTTGAGAATTAAAAAAAAACTTTTATTTTTGATTAAAATAATATTTTGAATAAATATAAACTATAGTATATTTTCTTGTACATCTTTTGATGTCATTTTTGGTAAAATCGATCCACTATGAGATTAATGAATTAAGTATCTTCTTGTAATAATTAATAGTACGTAACGACTCACTCGAACATAGAGAATGATCGACTTATTACTTTCTATGACGAAACTCTTATTAGTTATACAACGGTAAAGTTCAGAAGAACCACATAACATAAACCTCGCTATAAAGAGTTTTGCTTTAAAAAGTACGCCAAAAAAATCCTGGCTGAAAAAAAGTGCCCGCAAATAAATTTCAAAAAAAAAAAAATCGCTATAATGTATGGCAACCGTTTAGGAGATCTAAATATGTGAAAGATTACATGAATTAAGCATAGAAGATGGGCTTGTTCTTTATAAGGGCAGACTGGTAATTCCAAGAAATAAGTGGTGTGATGTTCTTCACAGGTTACATCGTGTACATCAAGGAATCGAGAGAACGAAGAGAAGAGCGAGGCAGACGGTATATTGGCCTCGAATGGATAAAGATATTGAAAGAATAGTACAATCATGTAAAAAGTGTATTGAGAAGTTACCAAGTATTGGAGGGGAGACATTGATGAGATATCAAATTCCGATGAGACCCTTCAAAAATCTGTTTGAGTATCAAGGAAAACATTATTTGGTGTATGGAGGCAGATTACGTGGAGGAATTTAAAAGAGTCCCGACTTCAGGAGAAGTTATAGTAGTGCTGAGGAAGATATTTTCAGAAACAGATATTCCTATCAAGTTAAGGCCGGATCAAGGACCTCAATTCAAGATAAAGTTTAATTGGATTCAGGACAAAGGTTATGGAGAAATAGACGTTTCCTAAGAATTAAAAAGGGGGAAATTGAGTGTTGGAGTGAAGATAAAAATGAGCTTGGAGTGAGAAGATCTGATAGAATTTGAAAGATTTTCGAATTGAAGAAGAAGATCATCATCAGAAAAATGGAATAAGTACGCACCCTAGAAGTAAGAGCAAAGTTTTTTACGGAGATAAAGGAATATGTGGCTTTTTTTGGACCCAGGACAAGACGAGCCATCATTTTCTATTTGAATGCGGGACGCTCCGTCTAATTTATAACGCCATCGGCAAACTTTTAGAAGTATATTTTGATTTTTATAAGATGAAAAAGTATGATTTTTTTGCCTATTACTCTAGAAAAAAAGGAAAGATTATTAATAGAGCTATTACAAAGGCTCAACAAAACAAACGTGCTTCCTCAGACTCTGAAATTTTTGGTGTTTTATC
>NW_027292179.1:0-572 GCF_016086655.4 Lepeophtheirus salmonis | reverse complement strand
AATCTTATTTATTACTTACCTCGACTAAGTAAATAAAGACAAATTCAAAAAATTTTTTCAAGCAAAGCCTGAAGAACAATTTTAAATTCCTAATCCATCTTCTACCTAAAAAATAAAAATATACAAGTAAGAAGTATTTTATATCCTTGTATCACCTTAGTTTTCACCACAACTGCATCCTCACACTCACTATTCCAAGTAAAAAGGGATCTTTCATCTAAATACATTAGACTACACTTGGAAATAAGGTTCTCAAAATAGAAATTTCCCTAAATTATAAATTTTATTATATAGGGTGATGACTCCCAATATCTTATACAAATTTCACAGAGAGCCGAAAATTAGCAAAAAAAAAAAACAATACACTTTAATAATGATCACCATGATTTGATAGCATTGGTGGTGAAACTTTAAGATTTTAACCATTTTCTGTTGCAAATTATTTTAGACGCATTGTGATCCTTGGAGAATATTCTGGTGCACCAAATTTTCTGTTATCTATGGTAAACAAGAAAAACAATTCGTTCAATGGTCGCTCCATGGATTTAGTTATTTTATTAATGTTCTCTGGG
>NW_027292178.1:0-1926 GCF_016086655.4 Lepeophtheirus salmonis | reverse complement strand
TTATCAACTATACTCATATAATACTAGAAAACTGTAAGCGAAGGCTCAAGCACGCCGGCTACAAAAGGGGTAAGGAACTAAGAAATTACACCTATGATACAATTACATAAGTACATGAGGTCATTTGTCATATTTTATGGAGAAAAACACTAATTTATTAGATTCAAATAGTCGAATATAAGCCTACAATATCTAAACTGTGGTAGTTTTGATATTGGAATTAAATAGTTTTACGCACATAATTTTGATTTATAAATTTCACATGCGTGATTTTTTGTATAAATGTTTGACTATGAACATCTAATAATTACTTTTTTCCCATATTAATATAACAAACGGCCTCTTGAACTTATAGTATGTCATTATATATTCTTGTCCCGGCGTTACCTTACTAAAACAAAAATATACACTGTCTTGTGTTGTCAGCTGTAGATTTTTGTCTTATCAGTGTTTTGGAAATAGATTGCTTGAATTAGCTCTTCTTAACCTGAGAGAAATCAGCTTGTTTGGAAGAATTGATAACTACCAACTGATTTTAGGCCTTTTTTTACCGTTTATTTTGCTTTAAATAATTGTTTCATACAATAAAAGTAATGATGTGTTGTATGATTTAAAGCAGCTGAAATTGTGAGAAGATCCTTGAAGGCACTTTTCGATTAAGAAATTTTTTTTTGAAGGTTTTGTAGAAAAAATGTTTTTTTTTGAGTTCCAAATTTCAGCTATCAAACAGTCTTTGTTTTAATCAACATCTTTGTGGAAAAACACTTGTTTATTAAGGGAAGAAGAAGATCAAAGATGCTCCCCATCAATACTACAAAACATACCACCAGCACCATGATGCTAGGGGTTGTGGCCTCAGACAGGCAGCTTATATCCCCTTATTGGTTCCTAAAGGGGCTTAAAATTGGAGTCCTTGTTGGAAAAGACCTATTCTGAGGGTAACAATATATAGCAGTAAGATGGCACTACAGGGTACAAGGCCAAGACAGTTAAGGAGTGGCGCCGACATAATCTGTCTGATTTTTGGCCATCCCACTTTTGGATTACCATCATCTTCTAACTCTGCTCTCCTATATTCTGGAATCAGGGGCTATTTGGAATGTATAGCTTGTCGACTCCCTTAAAGCTGCTGTTGAGGAACAATTGGCTGTCATACCAGAAGACTATTAAATATACAGAAGGTGGAATTTTTGAGAAAAAAAATGAAAACTGATGATGTAAATAATTAACTGAAATTATAAAGATTTGTTCTACCATTACTCCCGGAGCCTCCACGAGGCAGTGGACTTGGGTAAGTTTATTTATGAGATTCATTGATGCACGCTGTAAATGTATCTGTTTCCAAATCGCTAACATGGCGCAATGACGTCATAGGAAGTTGAAACAGAGGTAACTAAGAGGAATTTTCATCCCGTTGTATCTCCTAGAGTAAAGATCTTGAGATGGATGATGAAGTTAAAACTATATTCCTTTAATCTTCCTTTGGTGCAAATTCTTGGAGAACACAGAAGTACCCATATCCCAGTCTTAATGAATTAAGACTGGGAATTGTTATATATTCCAATTCTATGGTTATAATTTCATATCATTCTAAATTATTTTGAGTTTTAATTCTCTGTATACAGTATTTGTTTTGGAATATATCGTGTACTTTTTAGATTTCCAAAGTTAACCATATATTTATAGTCTATGTAAGATCTTTGTTCAATATAATGAAAACATCAGTAGCGGTTGATCTAAAACAGTAGTTCCATACCTTTTAAATATAGTGACCCATTTTAGAACAACCATTAAATCAATAAAATATCTTAATTATACATTCTTTTTGCACAACACAAAAACTTTGATTCACAACGATGCTTATTGCATGTAATATAACCTTATCCATTGCTAATCATCTACGTTCAAAAAATTCTATGGAGAAAT
>NW_027292177.1:0-1587 GCF_016086655.4 Lepeophtheirus salmonis | reverse complement strand
AAAAAACAAGGCACTCTTCAATATGTCAATTCATAAGGAAGTTGAATTTCATATTTTAAATCTTCATACAACGCCATTATCGACTATGTTGAAATTGTGCCTTTTTGATAAGGCTTAAAGATAGATGACTTGGATAGGATAATTTTGTTATTGTGATTCCTTTTAATCATATTTATCATTGAAAGAAGAATGATTCTTTTCTCTTCAAATTAACCCCATAACCACATCCAAAAGTTATATTTATTATAGGTTGAAAACATTAGTGACATCAAACCATTTATCTACAAAAGTTCGATAAAATTAGCAAAATTTCTGTTTAGAATAATCCTCCCTCATGTAAAGATGTTCTTTGTTACTGATGATCATAGTCGAAGAAAATAGGTTACTTCGAAGGACTAATCGATCCACGAATTAATATAACCTGAGTTCGAGACACAAAATAAGAGTAATATCATTTATCTGCGAAAATGAAATATTAAATGAAATAATTTTTCATGATATCTGAAAATCATCGTAATTTTTTTCAATGAATATACGATTAAATTTGCAACCTCACAATGGTAAAAATAATTTATTTTTTAAATTTTAATAATACCTGCAAATATATTGTATTATAATGACTATAAATTAATTAATTGTTACTGAACGTCATTGAAGCAAATGATTAAAAAAACAAAAACTAGGACATATTTATGTATTGTAATTTATACTTAAATTATGGAATACTTTAGTAAATCATGACTTACACGAGAGCAAAATGTAAAAATACCCACAAACTTAAGAACTTTTTGGACTGAATCTCTAAAAAAGTAGAATTTGGTAGCTCAATATGTGTTTCGATATTAAGAGTTCAACATACATTCTGCCACAATATGACATGATTTTTTAAGTGGATATATTTAAATAATGCTAAGACATATGACTTTATTAACCTGTTTTGTCAAAGGCCTTCATTATTATATATAGATATTTTATATATAGATGATTTATCATATACCACTAAATCATTATAAATGTAAAATCAAGAAACTTTTTCTTCGCGTTTTTAATATATTTCATGAAAGGATAACTGTTTTTTGGTTATGTAAATGTTCAAGAGTTGATGATCGAATCACACTGATACGCAATGTATCCCTGGAGTTATAAAATTGAACCTCTTATTCGTTGACATCATCATGGATAAATAAGCTAGACGTAGATCGAAGCCTTATCATATATTAATGTATAAATTCACTTGTAAAATACTAAAAAAGTAAATTGGGTTATCCAATTTATACAATGGCCTCTGATAGCTTAGGACTACGATCGATCCTGATGTTAATCCGTTTCAAAATATGATGACTAAAAAGCTGAAACTATATAACTTAAATCAGCTGCAAATTTTTTGGAACGGATTATTTCTTACCAGGGATATGCCAAATAGAATGGCTGAGAGATAAAGTATTAATTTAGAAAATGTTGATGAAGCCCTCAATTTTATTTCACCTAAATAGAATATCTAAAATATAATAATGGTTTTAATGGAGGCCGTATTCTCCTGTAGAAGCTGTTCGTAGTATATTCCAAAACAAAGTTTGTCTACGAAAG
>NW_027292176.1:0-841 GCF_016086655.4 Lepeophtheirus salmonis | reverse complement strand
ACTTTGATTTTCATTTATATATGTCTTTCCTGCCAAAACATGGTCATTTTTTGTTCTACGGCTTTAATAACAGTAATAAATGTGGGTCTTGTGCGCAAAAATGTTGTTGCATGGTGTAATTAAGCCTGTCATAAGTGCTACTTCTACAAAGATTTATTTGGAAAGTTCAGGTATATTAATCGTGCATTATTAAATGTAAAACAAAAATATATTAGTAAAATTTGTTTAACAGTTAGGAACAAGATTCCTATAGTAAAAAATCAGAGACATTCTCAGTTTTCTTTAAATTGAGAGGAAGTAACTTACTAATATATTATTAAGGATCTAAGACAGAAAGGTTGAAAGATTCGGATGCAAGGAACAATAACACGGTAGGTTTCGTAATGGTCAATATGTAATGTTCCGTTTTATGTATGTTAAATAATATTAAGATGAGATCCTGAGTTCTGTCCGTGTAAACTAAAGTATATATAAAGTCCATATCGTCATATATCACAACAGGCATACTCTCCTTAGTTGACAACAAAAACATACCCTAATGAGACCGTATAAGAGCTTTTAAAGAATAATAGGAGAGGTACCCACATTACTGGATTTTAAAAAAAATGAAAAAAATCATAAGTATCAAATTATACAAAAATATACTGGATGGCAAACAGCCACACTAAAGGTCTTCTTTTAAAAAAATATTTTTGTATATATTAATCCATCATTATATGTAAAATAATTTCATCTACAAAAGAGTATTAAATGGTTTCTAAAAATTCAAGTTCAGCTACATTAATATAATTTTTAATATTATTAATAAAAGAATCAATAAATGTTTGATTAAGCAGTATAT
>NW_027292175.1:0-2452 GCF_016086655.4 Lepeophtheirus salmonis | reverse complement strand
AGTTGATTAAACGGAAAAAATAGATGAATTATTTATTATGTCTACCATTCACAATTCCCTGGGAAACACTGCATTATCGTTTTTAATACATCAATTCTCCGGTGCCCTTGTAGTACTGATATATCGAGCATCAGTATTAAGAACTCATTCAATCATATTTAGCTTATGTAGATCAATATTAGAGAGCATTTGACAGTCAATAAATATAGTTTAAAAATTATGAAAATTGAAGATCGTGCTCTTTTTGTAATTGTAATCTGAAAAGGATTTTTATTTTCTAAAGCTGATACGTGTGGTGAATACCAGAATGTAATATACCATTGTTTTTCTTCAAAAATAAACCAAGGATAGTTTTATATTCATTGTTTATTGCTCTACAATTTCTTTTATATAAATATTGCGATTATTCCACTATACCACCTGATATTTATGGTAAATTATTACGAAAATATACCAAAAATAAAAGTTAGGCTATGGTAATTACTACTCCTATATTTAATAGGAGGCATTTCTTTAAGTGCAAGGAATAATTAAAGCTTTATAAATAATAACAGAAGAAAAACTCCATCTCCATCCAAATTCAAATCCCTTTTTCAATTTTGTGAATTATGTTGTGAATTAATTGAATACCATACACCGGGAGTCCAATTGGACTTGAGTCCATATTTTGAAGACTTGCAACTTAACTACTTGATCTCACGATCAAAGAATCAAAGCTTTACTTTGACTCGATAGCTTAGATTAGTGACTCGAAAGTTAGTTTATACTGAACTCCTCACGAAAAACGTAAACTCTATAGACCCTCTATTATAATTATGGATTTGAAATATGCTCCAAAGAAATCTGATCAAAATATTCTAGGAATCGGATTTACATTATAAGGACTTTTTTCTACTTATGTTGAATACTATTCAGGGTTCGACAAGGAGTCAAGACGTGTCTACTTGAGTAACATTAGTTACCAAGTCGCTTAAATTATTTAGAATCTTAATTTTTTGTTACTACTAAAGGGTGATTCAAAACGAGCGGTTTTTTCCAATAGGGATTTTTTGACAGGCGCACGCGAGTTCTGTCAAATTCATACGTCATTTTTAATCAGTATTGTTTTACAATTTTTCATGGAAAGATATACGCCACAAAAACGTATCCAAATTGTGCAATTGTACTATGAAAATCAGCGTTCTGTGAAAGTAGTTTTTCCCAAATTACGCCCAACTTATGGTCCACATAATCGACCTTCAGAATCCACAATTCGCAAAATAATCAAAAAATTTGAAGGGGCAGCAACTTGCTGGGATGTCCCGTCATCTGTTAGGCCACGTACAGCTCGTAGCGTAGAAAATATTGCGGCCGTAGCTGAGAGTGTAGCCAATACGTTACCGTCAACGGCGAATGTTATCACGCCATGGTAACATACTTTTGGTACCTCAAATTGAAGCACATGGTCTCCAAGATATTTGGTTCTAACAAGACGGTGCCACTTGCCACACAGCGTGCGTAACAATAGACTTATTGGGACATCAGTTTGGGGATCAATTAATTTCACGTTTTGGCCCAGTGAATCACACCTTTGGACTTTTTTCTTTGGGGCTACGTAAAAGCAAAAGTCTATGTGGATAAACCAGCGATGATTGAAGCATTGGAAGCAAATATTGAGTGAGTTATTCGTGAGATTCCGGTGAAAATGCTCGAACGCGTCATCGCAAATTGGCGCGAAAGAATGGACCATTTAAAGGCCAGTTGCGGCCAACATATGAAGGGGATTCTTTTCTAGGAGTAATTGAAAAGGATTGTTTTTTCGGTTCATAATAAAGTTTTGAGTATAATATAATATTTCATGTGTTTTATATCTACAATCCAAAAACCGCTCGTTTTGAATCACCCTTTATATCTTCCCGGATCCTATGATTTTGATCTTAAAAGAATATTTTGTAATTCAAGAAAAATATCTAATGTATTCATCATTTATTCCCTCTTTCAGGATTATGACATACTAATATCCTAATTTTATTTCTGATAAATGTTGTAATAATAAGACTAAAAACTACAAAAAAAACAACTAAAAACCACTGCCAATATATTGAAGGAATTTCTCTAATACCAAAAAATAATTTAAGTCCGAGGGCGGACAGCATTCGACTATATTTTAAAAGGCCCTAATCTATTTAGTCCCCCTACCTCCTCCTCCTATATTACAATAATATTACTAATATTTGAAAGTATTTCCTTGGGGAATGGAACAAACAAATATGTTAAGATATTTGTCATAAATAATATTATACGAATTTATAATGTGATATTGTTCTTCATGAAGTTTGAACAAAATAAGGGTAATTTTCTTCAGAGCAATTTTCCTAACTGGCAATTTTCTCCAGGGCAATCTTCCACTGGCAATTTCCTTAAGGGCAGTTTTCCGCGTTCGTATTTTATATATTGTGATGAAATCGTGTGT
>NW_027292174.1:0-850 GCF_016086655.4 Lepeophtheirus salmonis | reverse complement strand
GTTGATCCGGTACACTTTAAGAATGAAGATGAAATTGAGTTAATTAACAATTTGATCAAACTTTTGTGAAAAAATACCAGTTTCAGAATTTTTTTTTGATACCCTTATCATTTTTATTTGCATTAAGTTGGCTGTTTACTTCAGAAACATAAAATTTAGCTTACATTTTGAATAATTTTGGTGCAATTGGATGGAAAAAAGTACTGAGTAGGTTGTTATTTCTGTATGACAATTTTTGAAACTATGTTACTTCGTCAGGATTTGTTCTCGCTTATTTACAAAAATTGGCTTGGATACACATTGTGTAATAGTTTACGTATATTGTACTTAGATGGGGTTGTATGTAGAACCTATAAATGGTGTTATATGTAATTCTAAACACATAAAAAACTGATAAGAAATTGTAATTAGTAGAACTCATAAGTCATACGCAATCAATAGTGAATTTTATTCAATTGCACTGCTCTTCACAATGTATAAACGTCTTACAATCTTCCCCTTTGGAATTTATAATAAAAAATGATTTTTTTCACCACAACAGGTTGCGTGATTAGAGTTTGTGCTCCTCCAGATAATATTAGAAGTCATTGGCTTCAGGGACGGTACATAGAATGTCGACTAAAACTATAAAGAAAATATTTGGAATATAAAATATTTAACATGATGAACAAGAAATGAAATGGATCAAAAGTTTTAGGACTTACATCCATTGATAGTTCATTCATAAGTTTTTGATCATAACTTGTGCACTCGTAACCATGGAACGACAATACACACATCCTCTCACTACAATGTTACACTTACACCCATTGACATTGCCCATTCAAAATTCTAAGCAATGGTTTATTAA
>NW_027292173.1:0-743 GCF_016086655.4 Lepeophtheirus salmonis | reverse complement strand
GTGAAACAAAATGATCCTTCCTATATATTTATTTTTATAAATAAGAAAGTCTTCCTTTTAAAAGCTTTGTATTTTACTTATAAAATTAATATGAAATAAAGCCTTCTAATAAGTTTCTTACAAGATTACATCTAAAACATAAATTAAATTACGAATAAGTATTGAAAAAAACAACATTTTTTTTTATTCTTATGGGCTTATAATATATAAAACTAAAAAGGGATATAATTTACTCCACTGGGAGTAGGTTGCACAAAAACCAATTGTAAAAATGCAATCTACAATGTGGGGAACCGAATTTGAAACATTTATTCCTATTAATACTCTCATGCTAGTTTTACTAAACCACAATAGTTAGGTGAATCACTCTTTTTGCAAAAGATTAACTGTAGATACAAAATTTATCTTGTACCTTATGCCCACCTTCTTTGCAGCAAACATTGCCTCCACACGGCCCATGAAAGCCTAGCACGACGAAATCAAGAATTCTTCTAATATATCGGCCTTACTGATGCTTTAGAATCGATTACATTTTTTGGAAGTGTTGCTCAAGCATTCGTCTCAATTTTCCCCTACACAACCGAGTCCAGAGGAGAAGGGAGGCATCATTTTCAAATTCTATAATCATTCTCCATTGACACCATACAATTGATGTGTGAAGCTAAAAACTATAAAGATAGATTAAATCAAAGTGATGTTTCATGTACTTCCCTGCACTGTACAGCTAGTAAACTACAAAGGAG
>NW_027292172.1:0-1846 GCF_016086655.4 Lepeophtheirus salmonis | reverse complement strand
CCCAAGCCTTGTCTGAGCAAAATTCCAAACCCGAAACAACAACTGAGAAGAAATTCAAGAATTGGGCTGAATGGAAAGGAAGGGGAAATGTAGATTTGAAAGAAAGACATGCAGAGCCCCTGCCATAAAATTTGATACTCATCTCTATGAACTACACCTCAAAAATATATGAGCTAGCTTTTCTATATCAAAGACGAGAGTGTGTGAAATATTAGGTTTTTGTGACTCATTTTGGGCCATTCAAGGCCTTCTCCGATTTGGGCGTAATGCGTTGGATCTAAGGAATAGATTAGAAATAAGTTTGATTTATTTAAATTATAAATTATTACACATCTTTTCAACACTCAAACCCTTTTACATATGTGCTATATATGTACTTAATAGTTTCATGGCTGCCAATTATATTTTTGGATAGGAGTATTAAATTTTTAATTTGTCATTTTTATTTGCATTCAATACTAATATTGGTTATTCATATTGGTTATTTCTGAGAAAAAAAAACAAATTTTTATACAATATACCTTATATAATAAATACAGAGGGTAAATTAAGTGCGTTCTATAATTTACTTGTATAAATTTAAAATGTTCTTTATAATATATAACAAAAATATAAATAAATTTCAACATTCTCCACCAGAATAGATAATTAAATTCAATTAAGTAAAACAAATATCTTATAGCCTGGACAAATATGACACATATAATTGGAATTTTTGCGTAATTTCAAAGATAAGCTCTGTTAAACAATAACAAAAATAAATCGGATTAATTTAATCTTGGTTAAATTTTGAATACATAAAAAAATTGTGAATTATTTTATATTAACTACTCGATTAATTTCGTAACAAAGGCATTGAAAACTTTTATTATATTTTAACTAGAGAGAGTATCTGGAATTGGAGTTATTATAAGTCGATTAACAGAAAAACTTTGATTTAATTAGATAAACATGTATTCTACTTTTCTTTTTTAATATGACGCGCAGACTTTTGGTTACACTTTCGTTGCTACATTTTTATTTCTTAAATTTAATAGTTACGCAGTTTAAAAAAAAATGCCAGGAAAAATAAGTTGTGTCTAAGTCATACTGACAGATAAACAAACAGGCAGATAGACTAAATTTCCATAATCTATTGTTTAATTAACTCCAAGCAATGTCGGGTACTCTCGCTGGTAATAAATAATTATGAAATAAATAAATGATTGTCATAAAATTTAATTCACAACGTCATTTAATAAACTCTATACTCTAAAAATGTCTATGGTTCATTAAATAAAAAAATTGATAAATTTGTTTTTTTTTCTGCAACAGGCATTCTTCTAAGTAATTCTAAATTAAATTTAATGAATTTTACGTTATCATATAAAAAGATACTTTAAAAAAGTAGAAGCAAAAATTTATTCTTTAGTGAAGTGCATTCAATACGCATATTGGAAATTCAAATTTGTTTCAGGAAAGTTCACCCCTGAAAATTTCACATCCCTTTTTTCACCAGACGGCTCGATCATAACAAAGCTAGTTCATCGCAAGGGAAGTTTATATCAATACAAGTTTATCCCCAGGGGGAAAAATGCATATTTTTATATAATATTCATAAAATAATTAATAAACGAGGGTAAAATGAGTGCGTTGTGTAATTTACTCGTATAAGTTCAAAATGCTCTTCATAATATATAACAAAATTCTCCACCAGGATTGAAAGTTTAATTTAATTTAGTCGAAATAAAATATTACAGCTTGTAAGCCAATTTTTTGCAATCGGTGGTAAAGAGTAAAATACCAAGGCTACAGAATTGGTACATAAAATAATGGAATCCCACAACAGTATATTTGAATATCACTG
>NW_027292171.1:0-1314 GCF_016086655.4 Lepeophtheirus salmonis | reverse complement strand
ATAAAGAGAAAAATAAAAATAAAAAAATACATTCGAAAATTAGCATAGTTTAGCAGAAAAAAAAGTGAGATCGGCAGCTTCAAAGGGTCGAGTTTTTACAGAAAAAACCATAGTGATTGTGATTTTTTTCCCAATTTTTCAAAATTCACAACTATTGTTCTGCAACATGAACCGAAAAATCTTTTCAAATGCATTATATTTCCATATGATGACTTTTACTAAAAATATAATATATTGAAACATAAATTAAGAGCCATATAATGGCACAAAAAGTAAAACGTATATATACGTACTAAACAGTGTATTCGTTCAAATCGAAAAAAAATGCTATGGTGGAAAGGGAAATTTGGCTCACTAAGAAGTGGTGAGTTGATCTTCAAACGGTTAATAACCCCTGATCTGAAAGGATTTTCCTTCCAAAAAATTAGGGTATTTAATTTTTTGAATATGAGATATAATTTGAGTATGCAGTGAATAGGGCATGAACAAACTAAAAGTTATAAATAATCTACAGGGTCTGGTCTGTAGTTTGTTGGTTTAACAAGTTGTAGCTAAACAAACTAAATATAATTTAAGGGAATCTGTTTCTTTGAAGGAAAAAAAAACCTTATAATTTGTCGTGACAAAATCTTGGAAGATTGATATTCATTCACATTAAGAGCCTCCGAGAGGGTAAAATAAGACTTACTGTTCTTTCTTATCCCAGAAATAACAATGTATGGAGTTGTAACAAATGGCCTGTAAAGGCTCGCCATTAACAAAGAAAACATGTTGTTTTCCTTCATTATTGGCTTTTATAAATTATTACTATAATATATTATACTTTTTATAAAAGCCAAAGTATCTGTTTTACATCTCGGGACTATATAATTTTTTTGGAATTCCCAAAAAAATTAACGTTTAATAAATTTTAAGAATGAAAAAAGTAACTTAAAAAATATATATACGAGTATATTAACTTATGAATTGTTAGTACATACATTCAAAGGAAAACTGTTCATTAAGTTATACTAGGGGCAGGTCTATAGTTAAGCACGAAGAGAGTGTAGTAGCGAGCCATACAGTATTATTGATTAAAGTTTTTTAATTTTTTCCAAATTAAAGAGCAGTCTATCATGTTAAGATAGTCGAAGATAGAATAAAATCTGTTTCTACTTTATATGAAAAAAATGAGAATTTTCGATATTTCAAATATTGCTAGAGGAGAATTAATTTATAAATAATTTAAATTTTTTCAGACATTTCATTAATAATATTTCTAATAATTGACTAATAATTATTAATAATACGTCGTAAACGGTGGAGTTTAGACCC
>NW_027292170.1:0-520 GCF_016086655.4 Lepeophtheirus salmonis | reverse complement strand
TTTTCTATATTCCCATAGGAAAAAAAAGGATGAAAATAATGTTTATTTTTATGAACTAGGTACGTTTAATTCCCATGATAATTATGGCTGATGAGTGAGGCGGAGTCTGCAGAGTCATATGTATTTACTCACGGAGTAGGTTTGAAGCACAGATGATATGTATATTTGTCTATGATTGGAAAATACAAATTTTAAAATAGCTGCAGATTAGGAAGGCAGGATCCAACCTGAAAAAAACTATTGAAATCATACTTTCGAAATTAAATTTGAATTCTCAGTCCTTGTAATACTAAATAAATATAAACAATTTCATTATAACTACGCACATCTAAAAATAAATTATTCTTAATTAATAGTTTCAGTTTGGAATAATATATTGTGATCTTGGCTCTGAATCCAAACATTTATATTATACGACTCCAATCCATTTGACTCATTGCGCAAATACACTCGACTCTTCTGACTTTATGAATTAATGGCATTAGTATCCAAAGATTAATCGAAGAATAATATTTGATAT
>NW_027292169.1:0-3659 GCF_016086655.4 Lepeophtheirus salmonis | reverse complement strand
GATGTATATGGACTATGGTACACCTGAATTAAGACCATTGTTAATATCAGCTGTCTGTTTTATGATTTTTGGGAGAGAAAAAGAATTAGTGCTATAAAGACATTTAAAATATCGGGGAAATAATGTATTTATATTTAAATTCATGTAACTTCATTTTATAATGCATTGTTAAAACAATTTATAACTGAGAAGAGCAATAATGTCTACTTCTGAGGGAGATGCTAACACCATGACGACCTATTAAATAATGAAACCAAAAACAAACACCATTCGTGTTTTTTTCTAATTTATAAAGGTAGTTTTTTCATTACAAACAACTTAATTCTGATTATATGTATGTATGTTACAAAAAATTTCAAACTCATTTTTTTCCTTTTTAAACCTATTTTATCTAATATATTATGGTAAAAAAACATTTTTATACAACATCATGTCAATGATAATCATTGAAAAAGAAAAAGAAACTGACGTTAAAAATTAAGATTTTCATATTGTGTAGTAATAAAGATTGAAGTTGCTAATGTTGGGTTAAATTTATGTACTTTATCATCGACAAATTGATTGGTAACTTTACGAAATACTAAATATATTAATTTATTAATATCCATTACACCTTAATTGTAATTTTAAAGGGGCTATTTGAGAGATTTTTTTCTTCAGAAAACATCCGATTAAATGAAGCAACCGATAGAAAAATTTAGACTGATTAAAGATTAAAAACTTATCTACATTAAATAATACTCAAAAATGATTTTCCCCTTTTAAGTAATGAAAATTCAGCATTTCTTTGGAGATTCTCAAACACTTCTAGACTTCTGTGTACGCTCCTCCTGCAAGTTGTTTTTTCCTCCGTAAATTGGCATTTTGTAGCATACCTATTATATGTATAGAGTTGTATAAAAATGGTATGCAGCAATTGGGACTTATTCTGATGGGCACAAACCTCTAAAATACATACTATGAACGTGTTTCCGAAAAGTTCAGTCTATTTTTTTTCTTATGGCGAAAATATCTCAGCCTATCAACTTAGTAAATAAGTAGTTTAATCTGAAAGCAGTTTTTTATGTTGTAATACACCGGTAAGGCACATTTATCCTACTGCAAATACCTAACTAACCATTACCTACAATGTTCCAGTTGGATTTCAAAAAGTTTGTCCGATATTCAATTTCTTTGCTAAAATATTCCATAAAATGTTGCTGAATTTTACGACCGGATATATAATTACAATAAAACATTTATTAATTTTAATCAATTTATTGTATTTAGAATGGAAAATTGTTTTGTATTATATTATAATTAATGCAAGCAAATCTTAAGATAACTCTTGCCCCATTGAACTTCCACCATTCGTCCATTTAGACCATCACGCTTTAATAAATCCTTAGATAAATATTTACCTGACTCTTGCTTCAAGAGGAAATTGTGCAAGGCAATTGCTGCGTTTGTATATTTAACAACTCTTTCAGGCTTACTATTAATTGGCGATAGGAAAAGCCTCTATCTACAAATATAAAATAATATATTAAGTACCTATTATATATTGTATATGTAATTAGGGCTCGAGTTGTAGGGAGGTGGGAAATGATGCCAGCCTCTTTCAATGAAAATGGTCTAAATTCATCAGTATTGATATATATATATTCATATGTATTCACATATTACATTAAAATTTTACTTATATCAACTGTATTTTTAAAATTTTCACAGTGGATAAACCCCCGAACCCCCAATAATCCTTACCCATCGATGCCCATCCTCCCTAGTTTTATTTTACGACTCCACCATTGTATGTATTGCGTAACTATCTGTTAGCAAACTGGAAGAGTTTTATATTATCCCTCTTGCCCTGGAGAGACCATAATTATATATTTTTTTTTACAATAATCTAAATCTCTTCTCGGACTCTCTTCTACCTTAATATATTGGGTTTCAAGGGTAACGCCTCATTCCCAACAAATAACAATGGCATTTCATTTATATATGTATAGGATAGATAAATTGGAAGTGAAAGCTTTAAATTGCCACATAAATACTCTCCTGCTACTATATCGACCGTAATCTCCTATGTCCATCATAATTAAATCATTGTATATCTTTTATACAATAACTTTAAGACATTTTTTTTAAATGGAAGTAAAATTGAAAATATATTACTCGTAATTTGTGTTGCAAACTACAATGAGTACAATGGAATGTTTTCCTTATATAATTAGAGTAGATGGAATTTGTTCGGAGCTTTCATATTACTAAGTTTCCCATAAATTGTACCTATATAAATATTTTTTTATAAATTAATGATTATATAATTAATACAAATTCCTTATAAACACAATTTGAGAAATTCCTTTTAATAAATGTAATTATACGTGATACGTCCCAGTCGCAAGGAATCTTAAAGATAATGCAAGCTTATCAGTGGCTGAAATCAGTCATCTTTGAGGGCTTACAAACTTTCGGGATGCCAAACTAGGAAATGCCTATTAACTAAAATATTGAAATCGTAATACTGATTAAATAGTGATTTAAAACCTATCAGAAACAGAAGGTAATCAAACGAATCTTCACTCATTCTAAAGTACATCATAATTAAGGGATTGACTAACCATTTCTTCGTTTAAAGAAGATTCATATCTTGATAATGTCGATTCCATATTTCTAGAATAGAAATGAGAATGATTATTTCGGAATCAAAATCACCCAAGGTTGTGTTCGGTTCAGGTTGAGTGGTTCTATTAGTCCCAGTCTCAGTTCTTTTTTATACAGGCTCAGTTTGGTAACAAATACTTAAAAAAAGTGGCATCACTAGAAAGTTCTGGCCCAGGAAATGAAGTTAGACACAAAAAGGGTAACAGCTACCTTATACAAAGAGTGTATTGTACCCCAAGTTCCAGCAGGGGCCCGAAAAATAAGGTTCCTTAAGACAATGGTTTACAATGTGTGGCCGTGAGGGGAGCCTTGTGTTTGGCTGGGGTGCAGGTAGATGCTGAATGTAGGATTGCTTGCAGTCTAAATAGGTTTTTTTTTATAAAGGTTGCCTTATCTAAAATATATATTAGTGTAGGGGGGGGGGCCTTGCCATAGAAAAGTTTGGGAACCCCTGCGTAAGAAATATTATAGTTATCATATTATAGGCCCCGACAAGCTTGGAGCCATAATCTACCCCACACCTTCCCAAGTTTATTTTCACCGTCTGGTGCCTAAAATCCCTTTTCCAAATTCATAAGAAGCCCTTAACTATTTGAATTGAAGATAAAACTGTTTTCCCCTGGTTACCTACAAAGATAATTGGAAAACGCTACATTTGCACACACACACACAAAAAAACCCAAAAAAACTTAGAAAAGTGACTTAATGAGTAAAGGTATTTTTTTAACTCATATATTTCCTCCCTAGATGGCTCTTAATTTGAATCAATTTTACTTATAAAAACTTTTTACGAAAAATAGCAAGATTTTTTCACTCAATTCATAAAAATTTTTATCAAATAACTGAATACTCATATTATGAAATACACTAAATTCTAATTCCCTTAATGGAACATCCTATAGATAGAAGGAAGCAAGAGTTAATGTTATTGTAAATATCCTAGATTACTCATTCTGCAAGTCATTTTTTATTTTTTGTTCATAATTAATAAAGCAAAATTTAAGATGGCG
>NW_027292168.1:0-510 GCF_016086655.4 Lepeophtheirus salmonis | reverse complement strand
ATGCCCCTATTTAGTACAGATAATGTACGTACTCTATTGTTAAAGTTGATAATATTGTAGAGAAAAACGCGTGCAAGGAGAAGGGGAAAAAAGACATATGGTATCATTGTTTAAAATACTGATGTGATTATCATCTGCCTGCTTTATTATGATTTTTGAGGGTATAACGAAAGTATTTATTAGCAAAATGTTTAATGAAGATATACTATGTATAATTGACTTAAACGTTTTCTATCCGTTACAGTAGATTTGAAAACGTCACACTCCATAAAATTGTAATTCATTATGAACCTTATTCTCAGAATAATAGCTAATGAAACGACAAAGTAGAGTATTTCGAAATATATTTGAAGTTCCAAGTTTAAAAAAGAAGCTTTTAATTAAATATAATCTACATAATAAAAAATATACCATCATACATTTATGTTAAATATACAAAATTAAACAATTGGAATCATATAACTAATAACAATAAATTATATATATAGAATATTGAAATAACAGATTGAT
>NW_027292167.1:0-571 GCF_016086655.4 Lepeophtheirus salmonis | reverse complement strand
ATATATTTTTAGTTAGTTTCGCGTATGAATTTTGTAGATAGTTCTCAAAAATATTGAAAAAAGTCTTTTTATACCAAAAATCCTTATCTTATCCTTACCCTAAAAATGTTATATTTTTTTTCTTTTTTAATCTGCCAAAGTTTTTACTCATGATGATTAATTTGTGAATTAATATAACTCTTTATGTAGCTCATTTATAAGGCTCTTCATTCTATGCATTTATTCACTCACATAATATGATTTGGCAATCGAGAAAATAATTAATAAATTTTAGTTAATTTCTCGTATGACTTATTATTCTAATATATTATTAAAAAACGATGTTTCAATGAAAATGGGACAGTATTTGCCTTCTAAGAGTATGAGCTACAATTCTATAAGCAAATTATTGTTATTAACCTTTAGGAGGCGTCGCAAGTTGTACTTAAAGTAGCCAAAATAATTTTTCACAATGAAATATTGTAAAATTTATAAATTGTATCTAAAACGGCTAATAGTTTGGAGTAAGGTGTACAACAATAGGTCTTCTTCCGATTTTTACTTAGTTCAGCCATCCGCAAATACTAATTAC
>NW_027292166.1:0-3731 GCF_016086655.4 Lepeophtheirus salmonis | reverse complement strand
ATGAAAGGGTAATGATAATAATAATAGAAAAAAAATCAAACAATAAAATTTTTCTGAAAAAATTTCAAATATACAATTTGATATTTAATTTTTTAAATTTAAAAACTCGTCGTCATAACTGTTCTCAAATTAATTTCTAATAAAAAATTTCAAACATACTAATATCTTTACAGAAAATTAAATTAAATTTCATATATAAAATTTTCTATTAAAAAGTAAAAATTCCTTAATTAATTAATTTTTTTTAAATCGGAATGGCAAATTAAACATTATTTTAGGGATTCTAAAAAAACACCCAATTCTCTGATTCCAATTAAATCACTAATCTGTAGTATTGTAAGTGACGTTTTAAGCTTGAGAACTACTGGCACAGCCAAATGAGAAAGAATGAAAGATTTCCTTTTCATTGTTTTCAGAGGTAGGGTTACATATATAGTATATGTACATATTTATATAGTGCGAGTCCTCTAATCTGTCTGAAAACGAATGGATTTCATTCTATAAAAACATACATACACACATAATAAAAATAATATGATCTGCCAGTATGATAAAAAAAAAAACCTGAGAAAACTTGGTAACCCTGACTATTTGAAGAATCTTTGGAATAAGAGTAGAGCCACGGAGTCCGCAGGATTAAATATATATATATATATATATTTTTTTTTTTTTGGGGCTTGGTTTGTTGAATTTTTGAAAAAATCCGCAGCTATTCACTGACAAAATTCAAAATTAAATTTAAAATCTTACATTTTTGTAAAAAAAAATTCGAAATTCACACTGTTCAAAAAAATCAAATATAAATTGCAAATATTATGAAAATTATAAAATTTTACGGAGAAAATTTGAAAAAATCATTTTTTTGAAAAAAAAAACTTCAAAAATCTAGAAGCTGAACACAAAAAATTTCAAAAATTAGATTTCAAATATAACATTTATTGGAAAAATATTGCAAATATTATGAAAATTATTGAATTTTACAGAGAAATATCATCTTCAAACATGCATAGTTATTTACAGAAAATTAATTTTTTGAAAAAAATCAAAAAAAAAATGGCACATATTATGAAAAATTATGAAATTTTACGTAGAAAAATTTCAAAAATGCATAGCTAGTATCAGAAAAATTTTGAAAAAAATTTGAAAAAATAAAATAAAATATAAAATTTTTCAGTAAAAAGCAAACATTTCTTCATTGTAGGGGGCTACAGTCCTTCCACCGCCCCTGCGGACTGTCATGACGTTTCATTAAATTAGCTGTGAGCAGCCATTAGATGAATATTAAATAAAAACAAATAGTACAGTATATCTGCACCCATCCCCCACTTTCAAAAACGGTATTTTTAAATCCAGAAAGCTAACAAATTCAAAAATTAGACCCTTAATGGAAATTTATTTATGACATCTATATATTTTTCACAGAATAGGCTATGACCAAACTAAAAAAAATATATTAGCCGCAAGGTGGTGATACTTTCTGTAGCCTGAGCTAATATACGTATTGATTGTTTAAGGGTGCTGGTGTCTTCTCCATGTGTTTATACAAGGACTACTTATAAAATGACTCTCTTCTCCTTATTTACAAACTAATATAATTAAACAACACTCATTAGCTCAATAAACTCAGGACTGTCAAGTTTGTTGAATTATTTTTATTTTTTTGTTTTTCAAATAAATTATCTTTCCATTTTTTATTTGAGCATTTATACATACAAAATGATTGTCCTAGAATTTGTACAAAATCCCAACATTTACATATGATACGAGAGAATCTCTTTATAATAATAGCACATAAATGTATAAAAACAAGAATCTTCTTTTGAGGTCATTGAATGACCTTCAAATTTTTTCATGAGGAAGGAACAAAATATATGTTTACAAACAGAAGAGAGAAGAAGTTTAATACTGATAAAAATGTAAGTAACCGTTGTTGTGTGAGTGTTTCTTCAAGCAGCGCCTACCTTCCTGTAGCTGAAACAAGAGTGTGCGAGCATATAAGCAGTTTGTAATGCTGTGTCGTTAATTATTATGTTATTACTATTGCTATTTATAATACGGTAGTGAGAATGATTCAGCTTCACCACACTGTATCTATGGACTATGTTCTACGACGTTGTCTGTATAGAAAGAGTGATCGTGTGTTAGAAAAGGAAAGAGACCCCTTTTACTCCTCCGGAACAAGTCACTGAACTTTCCTTATCATTTGAAACATATATAAGACAAACAATAAAAACGCTATTATACTATACCAATTTATTTTTGTACTTCATATATAGAAAATTTTCACGTGACGTCATTCATTGTTGATGTCGTCGGTCATTTTAGGGGCCTACACAAACAGTTGTACAACAATTCTATTAATATTAAGGTAAATAGGGGATGTCAAAATAAAACAAGGACTTAAACTTTACTGTTTATCAAAAGTACATCCTCTACATATTGCCAAGATAAAATTCAGTTTGGATTTAGTTGTCATAGTATCACCTAATCCAGTATTATATGATGGTAGTAGGCTGTAATTGATAATATAATCCCCAATACACAGTAACCTAAGCCAAATGAAATAGATAAATTACCTATGTAACCTAAAATATACAATTTATACCAAAGATGTTATAAATTGTATAAGGTATTTTTCTGAAGACCCATATTATAAAAAAATATTCAATCAAAACTTTCATCAATGGGCTTAATACATGGATACTAAACTTCAAACAATAATTTACTCAAAACTAGATAATGTACACATAAGGCAGTTTTCGATGAGAGGGCAGTATAATGATGACCTTATAGACATATTTAATGACTACAAAAATGGTATTCTTCATTTCATGTAATAATCTAATTACTTGTTTAATTGAGGTACATATGATTAAGGTCAACTCTAAAGGAAGGTTCCAGACTCTCAAAGATTTCAGGTCCCTTATATTTCTCTTAACGGCAACGTATTGTATTTTAAATGTTGTTTAGCTTTGCTCAAGCATTTGGAAGTAGTTTTATATATCTAACTCTGAATGTATCTCTCAATTATTAAGAAATATGATCTTTTTTATTCTTTGGGGATCTTAATTTTCAACCCCTGAGTATATTGATTGTTAAATATGGATCGATAAATTGCCATTCAAGGACAGAGTTGATTCTATTCTCCTAATTTGTTTAGTAAGGATTTCTTCTTTTGATAAATTTTTACCTTTCAACATCCCTGTAGATTTCGTAAGTCGAGCATCTCTTGATGAGGGTAAAGTATCTCGGATCTCATCTTTTGTAGGTATTATTTTTATTTAAGTACAGGGAAAATGGCAAAATTAGCATTTAAAAAGGATAATTAATAACAAAGAAGTGATTAGACTTTGTAATACACAATAATCCTGAATATTTTCCTGTTAGTTGTTTTAAAGCAGATGAATTTACCAATTATGAACTCAAAAAGCTGTAATGTAGGATTTGGATTTTTATGTTAATTTATATGAAGCAAGGGTAAGCATCGATACTTATTTGTATAAAATTATCAATTCAATGTATATAATAATTAATAAATATTATTTAATTAATAATTAAAAGTTGGAAACAAGAAAAAATAGAGAGGGCAAGGTAAACATATGTTTTTATTCCAAATTTTCCTTTTGACAGTCGAGGCTGAGAGTGAATAAAAAAATAGTTTTGTGTTTTAATTCGAATTGTTGTCGTGTTTGTTTAGTTTTCTTTTATCTTATTACTTATTAGTAGATACC
>NW_027292165.1:0-1225 GCF_016086655.4 Lepeophtheirus salmonis | reverse complement strand
TATGCTTCCTCGGCTACTTACTATTTTCAATAGTTATAGCTCTGTTATTAATTAGTGTTTACTTATTGCATTTTGAAATGATTTTGTTTGATGACGCTTCAGTAGCTCCAGGAGATCGGACAAGAAGTTCTCATGCATGAATGGATTAAACGAGATTATCAACTCCAGCTTTGAACGTCTAAAAATAAATGAAAAGTCACTGAAGTGTTTTTATACGTGCATGACCTTACCTTATTTCTAACGGGAAGACAAGAAAAACTACTATATTCCATCTCCCACGCCATCAGTCATTCAGGATTTAAAAAAAAAAAAAAAAAAAATCGGGTCTCTCCATCAACATCGAGAAGAATCAGAATTTATCCCACTGTGACGACTATCTTAAGACATGTGATGGTCTTAGCGAATTATATTTTGTCTTTCTCATATATGAATGAAAGTTTCTAGCTGCAGTGCCTATCTTGAGCGAATAAATGAGTTAAACTTTTTATCTACTATACAGAAAGGTTTCAGATTTTTTAGTAATACTCCACTCACCAGATATGAAAAAGTGAAGGCCTGGGATATCAATATCCTCTCAAAAACGTTCATTTGTTGAGATACGTCCCTTTTTCATAGATGATACGTGAGAACATACATAAATTAATAGAAGATTTATACATACGTTTCAAGGGTCGAGGATAAATGCCCCAACAACTGCATTGGGGTCTTGGTTCTACAGACATAGAGATGAATTTCACGAACATTGTGTGTGCAGTGTTTCTTTTTTTCTCGTTTGGATTCATTGTTATAAATACAAAAATATTGAATATATAATAAAACACTGTTCGACTATTTACTTGGGATGCGCTTATATTTTTATACCAAGATCAAGAACTTTCATTGATTTTTATCATGGATAAACCTATCTAGAGGACTCAAATGAATTTTTCCCTCTCTGAATAGTTTGAAATTGTCCAATGTACATATACTGTTCTCTATTTTTATCATATTCAATAAATAAAGTTCAATCTTTTCATCAAATTTAAAAAGTTATAAGAATATGGAATAACCTTGTCTCAAAGTGTGAGTGTCTTATAAACATGCTAAATCTAATTAATCAACTTTCAAATCCTCCAGTATTTAATTCATTTATAAGGAGAAGTAAAAAAATGTTAAAAAACAACAAGGATATCAAGAATACTTAATATTCATTAATAAATAAAGAGGTAGTCATGACTCAAGCGTT
>NW_027292164.1:0-700 GCF_016086655.4 Lepeophtheirus salmonis | reverse complement strand
TCCCAATGAACTAATTACATTATTAATGCAACACCAATGGTGAATATCATATTATTTAAACAAAACTTATTATAATTCAAAATCCATTCTATTCCGTACGTAAATACATGAAACCTTATTAACTCACGGCTCAATTAAATGTAATTACTTAAAATGGCATCATTTTATCTTTGTAAACTCAAGAATTGGGAATATAAGCAATCGCTTCAGTCTGTATGAAGTTTTCTATCTCTTACTGTTCGGCAACTAACATATAAATACATATTCATCGTTAAAACTTAATTGAATTATTATTTAAAGATCAATTAAGGATTTCATATTATTTGAATAATTTGAAAAATACATCCAAGAAGGAATAGCAAGGTCAAGAGGATAAAGTAAATAGAAATCCATTTTTTCAACATTGTTGTATTTTATGTTATCTTCATAACCTTGAAACCTAATTTATGACGATTATCATCCTTCAGTTAAAGATAGTAAGTTTATTTATCTTTATTTCCATATATTGCTTTTGAAATTTTGATTTTGTTACTGAACTGAAGCTTTAAAGGTGAGGTGGACTTTCTTATCCAGCTATAGCAAGCAAACAGGTCTATAAATCGAACCACAACTTGGCATCATAATTAAATACATTGTTGCCGACCAAGAAAAAAAAAACATTTTTAAATCCCTTCAGCGCGGGAATTGGACAGAATTTTCC
>NW_027292163.1:0-1373 GCF_016086655.4 Lepeophtheirus salmonis | reverse complement strand
CCTACCTATAGCTATAAATGAAATCTATACTTAAAGTATATTGGCTCAATAGTACTTAGATAGCCTATAAAAATATAATATTAAAAAATGGTGTGTTGGAGTCAGACTCAGTACTATTCAAAATACTGGAGTCTGAGTAGGACATTTTATGTATCAACTACGCAACCCTGATTAAATGTTCATGGACCTTATGTCTTATGCTTCTTCTCCTAATTAGAAATTTCTTCTTATGCTGTTTTACAGTGAAGAATCTTAGGGTAAAGAGATTTTTTTTGTATATGAATTTAATTTCGAACTTTTTTATAGAAAATAATTTCCAATCCTCGTTTTATTTTTATTTTTAAATGTTTGATATTTTTACCAGAAAGATATGCTTTAATTACTTTTACATACTTATGTAATGCCTGAGAAAAAAATGGAAATGTCTTTTCTAAAAAGGTCATTCCATATTTTTGATTGCAAAAAATGATATGCATGTCGGATAATTATAATAAGAAATATGAACAACTCATCTCTAAAGAATCCTTGCTACGCGACGTGTTGTACTCTTAAACATTTAAAAAACCTACATGATTAGTGTTGGATTGGTCTAAGTAGACTGCAGTTATAAATGAATGAGGTTTCATTCTTCATGGGCAGCCGTAGGATTATATATATGTAGTATCTCAAGAATAATACACGTTTCTTATAATTACTAAACATAAGTTATAATCGAAAACGTAAACGTTTCAATCAGTTCATATAAAATAATAAGTTCAGAGATACTCTCGGGAAGAACGTGGAATCAAGTTGTATAGCGGAGCGCTACACTATTCCCCTCCCGGGATGAAGTTACGAAACACGGGTAAAATATTCAAAAAATTGTGAATGAAATAAAACATGACAAAATATTAAACTAAATGGAAATACAAGCTGTTTTTAAGCGATTAATTGACTAGTTCGAAGGGGTTCCTCTTCTGCTTAAAATAAAATAATCATCATGTTTTTCCAATATACGAAAATACCCTCATATGGAGCGAGCGTCAAGAGGTCTTCTGATTGGGGTTTTCATTATGAAGGCTTTCTTGGCTAACTGCAACTTTCTTTCTTCAGATAAAGTCTCTTGGGTAACTGAAGAGTGATGATTTGTCCTGAAATTATTATTCCATGTTTTCTTCCTTACGAACACATCACGGAGAGAGTGATAACAAATTTCTTCGCCATAGACTTCTTGAGAAGGAGAAACGTCGAAATCCGTACGAGGAGTAGTTGTCAGATCGAATAAGAGACCCTGTTCAGTGCCCTTATCCAATTTTCTTCGTTCTTCGAAAGACGGGCCCTCAAGGCCTCTTTCAACGTCATGTGTGCTCTTTCCACCAAAGCATTGGATTGCC
>NW_027292162.1:0-46911 GCF_016086655.4 Lepeophtheirus salmonis | reverse complement strand
TTAAAAAAGAAACAGATAAAAAAAAACTTGAAGATGAAATAAAAGTTATTGAAAGTTATAAAGAAAAGATTGAAGAAGCGACAAAGGAGATGAAACCTCCAAATGGAGAAGCTTTCATAAAAATAATTGAGATATGGGATAATATGATAAAAGATGCGGAAAATGAAATTAAAAAAATAGAAAAATTAAATCAAAAAATTGAAGAAATAAATGAATGGAAAAATCTTTTATAAAAAAATGAAAAATTAATACCATCACCAGAACTATTAGAAAAAATTTTAGAAGAATTAATATCTATCAATAAAAAAAGTGATGATCTAACGGAAGAAGAATTTAAATTAGAAAAAAAATATTTAAAAAAATTATTGGATAATGAAGAAAAAAAGCTTTAAAAAATTAGTAAATTTTTAAAACTATCTAAAATTTCTAAATTTACAATAATAAAATTAATTTAGATATAATAAATAAATACTTAATCATTATAACATATTTAGTTTTTAAACCATTAAACAATATATATATATTAATATTACATATAATACCTATATTTTAAAATACAGAATTAAATAAAATTTTTGACATATTATATTATTTTACTTAAAAAAATATTAATTAGAGTATATAAATTAAATATAAATATAGTAATTTTATTTATTTATTAGTAATTTCTGTGTATTTTTATTTATTAGTATTATTAGATCCATTTGAATATCTAAAATAATGTTGTTTTTTTTAATAATAAAAAATTAAATTTTTATTAAAATTAGTAACGTTATTAATACACGAGACTTTCTTTCTTTCTTTTTCTTCTTAATTAATATAATATAATATTTAATTATTTAAAATTTTTTTATTATTGAAATATAGTAACTTTATTACTACACGACAATAGTAGTAGTACTACTAGTACATTATAAATTATTTTTTTATTATATGTTACTACATATGTAATTATAACTAAAAATTTAAAAAATTTTGAATGATTGAATTTGTCTTGTATCTAACAATTGAATAATAAAAATATAAATAATTTTAAGTTAAAAATTATAAAATTAATGATAAATCTAAAATTTTTAATTTAATTAAGTAATAAATGTATTTTTTAATAATATTATTATTAAGTTAAACTGGGGGATTACACAAGAAAACAGGCATGTGATAGAAAAATTCACTAATATTTACAGGATTAATTATAAAATTTATAAAACTGCTTATTTTTCTTAAAAAATTTATCATGTTTTATTTATGTGATAATTTTTATATATTATCCTTTTTTATAAAGGATACATTATGCAGAAAAAATGATCAAAAAAGAAACAATTAAGTAATAATCATTTTAAAAAAATAATTATTGATTACATAATATTCATACGAATAACTAAAACTAATTGTATAATCATTATTTTTCAATTAGAATGGTGATTATAAAAACTACCATTTAATATTTATTTTACATATTCAACGATTATTAAAATATTTTAAATTAATAAATACAATAAAATAGAATAAAAATTAAAAAAAAATATAATCTGATCAATTAATTAAATTTGAAAATTTTTGTTATCAGCATAAAAATTATTTTAAATAATAAACTATCAGATAAACATGAAGTTAAATATATTAAAGATTGTACAAGTAAATGATAAAGTGAATTTATTAATAAATAAAATATTTTTTTATTTTTAATTAAAACAAAAACTTTTGTTCATAAAAATGATGGATAAAAAGATAAGTGTTAGAAATTCATTAAATATTCAAATAAAGGAAATGATTCTTTCATATTTGGTTGATAATAAATATATTAGAACCGCAAATATTTTTAGAGAAGAAGCTAAGATTATTAATGAAAGAATATATGATTCTTTTATTTTTAACGCTCTTCCAGGAATATACAGTTTTTATAAATTAGAGAATTCTTTACATACAGATTTTACAGAACAGAGAAAAAAATGTTTAGAAGTGTTAAATTTTCAAGAAAAGATAAAAAGAAACATGCAAACTTTTCACATGAATTTTAAACCTAATTCTTCAAATTATACAAAGAATATTCCTGAAGAAAGAGAAATCATGGAAGATAGATATAGAAGAATGCAGGAATATCAGAGAGCAAAAACAAATTTGAGTGATTCTAATGTAAATATAAATGCTTCAAATAGCAATAGACAAAATAATTTTAATTTCGATGACATTGATTTTAGAAAGGATTTTAAGATAATTCCCGATGAGGAGTTGAAAAATTCGATACTTGAAACTACTAAGAAAAAGGAACCGACCATTCAAAAAATGTTAGAAGAAAAAACAAATTTTAAAGTTAATAGAATAATTTCGTCATTAAAATATGAAATTTCAATATTAATAGGAGAACAGGGTAAATTATTTGTTATTGATCTTAAGACTCTAAAAATTCGATCAAATTTCAATTTAAATATAAATGAACCCCTTTTAATTGAAAAACAAAAAGTAAAGCTAATGGGAAATTTTATACTAATTTGTAGTTTTCTAAACACCTCCTTTGCTATCTTTCACAGATATGACTGTTTGAAAAATGAATTAATCAAAACATCAGAATTTAAAATAACTTATGACTTTTGCTCGTTTGATATAATAAACGAGCAACAGATAATAACTGCAAGTTCAGATGGTACATTAACATTATTAGATGAAAACGGCGAGGAAATACACATGGCAATTGTAAAAGACGGACTAAAGAAAGTTTCATATTTAGAGGATGAAATATTTCTTATAAATGATAGACAAAGATTCTATGCCTATGATTTTTCATCCCAAGACATAATTAACGAAATTTTCCATGACACGGTTAGTAACTCAAATATAAATGACAATACAATTGCATTTTCATCAAATTATATAATTTACATCTATGACAACAATTTTTCATGTATTAAATCATCAAGCTCAAATTCAAAAATATTTTGTATGTCGTCACTTTCAGATGGAACATTTTTTTGTGGTGTTGAATCTGGTTTTTTTGGAAAATTTAACGATACTCAATATAATCACAATATTGAGGAGCGTATTACAAATATTGACATTATTTTTTATAATAATGAGCTGTTACTGTTGTGTTTTTCAGAAAATCTAAATTTTAGAGTTTTTAAAGTATCCCGCTAGCTAATTTTTTGATTAGTTGGTTTAGTTATTATATAAATCAAAAATTTTTTAAAATTTTAAAAATTTTAAAAATTTGTATTGGAATCTATAAATTAGTTTAGATTGTAATAATTATGTTTTATATGATTTATGATTTGTAATAATTGCTGATAAAAAGTTTTTCCAATTTTTTCAGTTTTTTTAATTTTTTAAAATTTAATATAATTAAAAATTTCTAACTAATAATAACAACAACAATTAAATATTACTAAAAGTTCAAATATAATTTTTAAACATTTTCAATAAACAAATTTAGATTGTTATTTAGACTTAGATTTATAAAAAAAAAAAGAACTCAAATATTTTTTATAAATAAATTTTTAATGATAAAAAAGCAATGGATGATAAAGAAAAAATTATAAAAACAGAAACATTAACGAATTATCAAGAAGTAGCTACAAAATGTATTGATTGTGGAAGTTCAAATGCAATAGATAAGATTATATATATAACTCTTCCCAATGAACCTCAAAAAGTTTTATCATCATCCTATTGTAACGATTGTGGAGGTAGAGATACAAAAATATTTAATGTTGAAGAATCAAAGTCGAAAAGAATACAAATAATTGGTAACATATCAGATGAAAAGGATTTATCAAGATTTATTTCAATAAGCTCAGACTCTAAAATAAATTTTGATTTTGGAAATGGTAATGAACATGTCTATACGTCACTTAAAGAAATAAATGGAACTATTGAAGGTTTGTTACATATTTTAGTTACAGACCTAACTAGTATATATGGTTTCAAAGATTATACAACAAATACGGGTTCGGACAGATATATTGTAGAAAACGATATTCCAGAATCTAAGTCTGAAAGCAGTTCACAACTTTATCTTAGTCATTGTTCAATAAATTTAGAGGAAAGAGAAAATGTTAGAAACGTACTTTTAGTAGTTAAAAAGAATGCAGTTGAACCGAATTTTAAAATTGAAATTCTTGATGAAATTGGATATTCACGAATAGCTCCAAGAAATAAATTTATGAAAGATTGTACTTTTGATAGTTTGGATAATTTTAATGATGATAGTTTCAAACATACATTTATTTCTAAATAAAGTAATAATAACAACTTTTTAAAATTCTAAATTAAAAATTAAAAACATTTTTTTAAAGTTCTAAATTTAAAAGTTTTTAAAATTCTAAATAAAGTAATAATAAAAAGTTTTTAAAGTTCTAAATAAAGTAATAACATTTCTTTTTAAAATTAAAAACTTTTTAATTAAATATTCAAAAATTAAAAAAAAAATTAGAATACTAAACCATTTTGTATTTCTGTTGTTTTTACCTCTTCACCACCAACAGTTACAATCTTATCAAGAAACATTAAGGTATTGTTTTTTATATGCAAACCAGAAATAGCTTCTTGAATTCTATTATCAAAAATTTTAAGAACAGGTTTTTTAAAATCAAAAATCAGAGGTTTAAGATTTCCACTAAGACTAGCACTCGTCCCTTCCGGAATTTTATTCACCTTAATAGCCTCAATATTATTGTTTTTATCAGAGGCACATAAAATCATTGCTTCAGATCTAATTCCGTAAAGTTTTTTTGGAACTAAATTTGTAATAAATAAATAATTATTGCCTAAAAGTTCTGACTTGTCAATTTTATTTTGTAAACCAGATAAAACAGTAATTTGTTTATCTGTTAAGACGCTCTCAATGTATAAATTTTTAGTCTTTTCATGATCTCTTATGTTATTTATCTTACCAACTTTTATTTCTAAAAAAGAAAATGTTTTAATTTCGATTTTTTCAAAAGTTAAATTTTTAGAAAGTTCGTTTTGAAATTCTTTGAACCAGCCCATGACTCCAGAATTAAACTCTGAACCTTCTAATAGCATTTTGTAGATTTTTGAAAAAATAAAAATATCTGCCAATGTTAAATATTTTTTATTGTAATAATATTTTAACTTGATACCAGATTTGTATTCTGAATTTTCCTCCTCCTCTTCTTCTTTATCTTTATCTTGAGTAGTAGTATTAGTATATTATTAGTTAAAGTTAACTTTTTTCTTGGTCAAAAAAACTTGAAAAAATATTTTCAAAATTTTCCTCCTTCCTAATAAAAATTATTTCATCAATGACATTTTCGTTTATGAGTCTGAGATCTATTAAATCATACGCACAAAGTTCACTAAATCTTAGAAGTATTTCTTTAAGTCCTGTAATTTTATTTTCATCTTCAATCAAAATAATTCCTTCATTAACTGTTTCAGATTTAAATGGAATCATCAGATATGATAGTGAAAATAAAATATCGGAATAGTCTTTAGAGTATTTGATAATCATAAAATATTTTGTTAAAAAAATTTTTAATAATAATAAATTTATTAAATTTTAATAATTATTCAAAATAAAAAATTTTGTTAGAAAAATTTTTAAATTTCTAAATATTCTAAAACTCCATTTTCTACTTCCCAAACTCCTGCACTTACAAAATCATTTATACATTCTGATATCTTTTCTCTAGAATAAGTACCACCCAATAAAGAATATATTTCATCTAAAGTTACTTTATTTTCTCTTAATAAAGATTTTATATTATTAAAAATTTCATATTTTGGAATTGACTTCGTTTTTCTTTTTTCTAAAAAATAATTTGAGGACGAAACGAGTTTTATAACTTCATCAATATCAAATTCATTAATAGTTTCTGAAAATCTTAATCTTGAATGTGCAAATGATAATCTTATTAATGAAAGGAGATATCTTGGAGTTAAGTGTTCAAAATTTTTTCTTGACTCTATATAATGATCAATTAATTTTTTTTTAAGATTCTTTGAAAGTTTTGGTTTTAATTTTTTAGCATTTAAAATAAAATTATGCATAAATTCAAAATTATAAAAATTGTCTTCATCCTCTTCATTCTCTTTTTCATTCTCAGATTTTATAAAATAGTTACAAATATGTTCAGCTAGCAATTTGTCAGTATCTCTATCAGGTATATCCTGAATTATAAAAATAGCATCAAATCTGCTAAGAAGACTAACAGGCATATTTAAATTTTTAGAAAGAGATAATTTTTTGTTAAAAGTGCCCAAAGGATTTGCTGCTGCTAAAATAGAAGTTCTCGCATTTAAAGTTGCATTTATTCCTGCCTTGCTTATTGAAACTGTATGCTGTTCCATTACTTCATGTACAGATGTTCTATCACTTTCAGACATTTTGTCGAATTCATCAATGGCACAAACAGAATTATCTGCAAGAACAAGTGCTCCTCCCTCGAGAACAGGTTCTCCTGTTGCTGAATCTTTAGTTACTGCTGCTGTTAAACCTGCAGAAGAGCTACCATATCCTGTGGTATAAATACCGTCACAGAGTCTTATTGCTTCTTTTAGTAATTGAGATTTTGAAATTCCAGGATCTCCAACAAGTAAAATATTTATGTTTCCTCTGACAAACATTTTATCTTCAGTATTTATTGACGGACATCCGAGCAGTAAAAGTAAAATTAATTTTTTAATCTCAAACATTCCATAAATTTTAGGAGCAAATGATTTTATAAGTAATTCCGCTTTTATCTTATTAAGATCAATTAAATTAAAATTAAAATTTTTATCTTCTAAAAATTTTTCATTTTCTTTTGAAATATTCGTTGCATAAATAAATGAATCTTTAAGTAATCCAGCTTTCACCTTTACCATTCCCTCGAAATCTCTAGCAACATAAATACCAGTTACAATAACAGTCTCACCAGGTCTGACTCTATCAACAAGAGAATCATAGCATTCCACGTCTAAACTTATGGGAACAGAGCCGTAAATAGTTTCTGCCATTATTTCCTGAATTTTTAATTTTTGAAACTTCGAAAAGGTCGAGCCACGAATTTGAAGATTCAATGAACCTTTCATCTTTTTTTCCCTGCATTTTTCACTAATACATTCTTCGAGAAGATCAAATGTTTCTGAAAAAGTTTCTACATATGTTTCTGAACCACAGCTATCGCAAATATACGTACAAACACGTGCAAAAGGTTTAGTTGCTGTGGATTTTGTTACAATTCCTCTGAATTTCACAAGTTTACCAATTTCCTTAGATTTAATATGTCTCATTCTTTTAATCTCCATAGAAGTTCTTCCAATAATTTCTAAATAATAATCACGCGTTAAAACTGCAGGAAGTATCTCATAGAGTTTAGCTTCAGGAAGTTTTTCTTTTAAACGTTCAAGTCTATGATAATACAACATATTATCTTTTCTAGTTGATATATGAGAACAATTTTTATCAATAGCTTTGTATAACAAGTCTAGATAAGATAGAGTATTCATTTCAAATCTTTCAATAAGATTATCATCATTGAAAATAGCTAAATCGTCCATGTAAATTTTTATACAATTTTCTTTATTTTCAGAGTTCAAATCACTTTTATCTTTTCTGTTTGCTATTTCCTGTAATTTTGTTATGTATTTCGGTGATGAGTTCTCTTCTGTGTAGAAAAGAAAAAATCTTTCAAGTTTTAATTGGTCTTCAGAATAATTTAAGTTTAATTGAAATTTTTTAAGTTCTTGCATAAATTTTTAATTTAAAAAATATTTTAAAAAATTTTACTAAGAAATATTTAAATTTTTATAATTATTTTTATGCAAACTTTTTTTTATAAACTTTTTAATGTAAAAAAATATTAAAATTTTTATCAACTAAAAATTTATTTACTAATATTTTTTGTAGGTTAAGATTTATTTTATAACTGAAGGTAATCACTAATTTCCAATAACTCTAAAGCATCATCGTCCTTAAATTCAAATGATTTATCTGCCTTTTCATAAAAAAGTTTAAGATATTGTATAATTTTTTCAACTGTTCTAGATGGGAACGGTAATTCAATTGTCTTAGTATGACTTTCTGTAAAAATTGAAGGTGATTTAAGTAACTTTGACAAAACTGGCGAATTTATTGTATGAGTTTCAGGAATTGTGTATTCATTTCCTTCATCGGAAATTATTATTATTTTATTCATTATTAAAATATGAGAAACTACTTTAAATTTTTAAAAATTTAATTATGCAAAATAAAAAAAAATGCATAAAATAAATTGACCTATAATTTTTAGAATTAAAAAAAAAATTTGTAAAAAATTTTATGGTAAGAATAAAAACAGACAAGACATTAATTCCAATCAATAATGCTAAGAAAGTTAAAAAATCTGATATTTCATCACTTGTAACAGTCCATAAAGATTCAAAGAAAATTCAAAAGTACAAGAAAGCAGATTTTAGCAAACAAGTAAGAACTCTTAACCCTTTTATGCAGGAATTAATTAATTTATACAAAAGAATTGCGCTTAACTCTGAAAATCCTTTGATTCATAAAATTTTGAAACTGCTATTGACAACAAGAAGCAATAGACAGCCTCTTAAAATATCAAAATTATTAGAATTGATCATTTTTTCTAAAAAGGTTGATAATTTCGATAAAGACTCAGAGACTATTGTTTTTGTAGGAAAGGTTCTTAATGATGAGAATTTAATTGAAATTCCAAAAATTAAGCTTGTATGTCTTAAAATATCTGCTTCTGTTAAAAAAAGAATCGAAAATGCAGGAGGTGAGGTTCACACATTGGAAAAACTTTTTAAATTATCTCCTGATTTAAATAATTGCATTTTAGTTCAAAGTGATAGGACTGATAGGAAGGCTTACAAATTTTTCGGTTCTACAGGAGAAAAAGGTTCAGAAACGTATCCAAGAGCTACTAGTAAGGGTAGAGGGGGTGAGAGACGTATTAATAATGAGAAACAAAAATTACCGTATTAAGTAATAGTAAATTTTTTATTTCTAAAAATTTTATTTTCAAATATATTATTTTTCTTTAATATAAAGAATTAAGAAATTTTATTAATGTTAAGAAATTTAATAAAAAATTTTTAAAGATAATTATTTTTAAAATTATCAAGTTAGAGGTGATAATAAATTTTAATTAATATTTAAAACAACAAAACCAAAAAGAAACAATATAGTTATTCTTAGAAACGAAAATTTTAGTGATTTATTTGAATACTCCATATATAAATTAAAAAAAATATTAATATAAAAATTACTACTCCTTTAAAAAAAAAATGATAGGATTTAATTTTAATAATAGGGACAACATAAATCAAGAGAATTCCGAAAAAAATATAAATAAGTAAGAAGAGTTTTAATTATCTGTTTGTGAAAAATGATGACTTACATTTTAAAAAAAATATTCTAATAAAGGGAAATAAAACTTTTCTCTCAATTTTTAAAAAATTTTTATAAAACTTCTTTATAGCATTATTTTATAAATAATTTTTAGTCACACTTTTAGACATAAATTTTTTAAACGATTCTTTTGAACTTTTAAGGGCAATCAACGTTTCCTTCTTCCGTTCTTCTATATTTCTCAATTCGTATTTATCAGCATTTTTTAGGAACATCTTTTTGTATTCTTCATCAAGTGAAATAATTTCTAATTCATAATATTCAATTTCTTTTTTCATTCTCTGCAGGGCTTTTTCGTTTATTTCATCCATTTTTTTAATTTAGAAAATAATTTACAAATTTTTATCAAAATATCAAAACAAATTAACTGAAACAGTAAACAATAAACAAAAAAAAAACAACAGAAAATCTTATTTATATTTGTGTTTTGATTGATATTTTATGGAATTAGTTAATTTCTCCGCAATACAATCAGACTTAGAAGATCTCCATTTTTATAAGGAAAGGTTATTTTTATTTACACCCGATATCATTAAGACTTTTTCAGCACGCACTAAAATAGAAAAGGATTTTAAATACGATAAAGCTAAAGTTAAGAGAATCGTATTTCTAGATGATATGGCTATAATTCATAAAGAAGATAAAAATATTTATATTTACTCAATTAGCTCTAGTGAAATTATATATGTTCTACACATTGTTGATGATTTTTGTATATCAAAGAAAAATATTTATTACACAATAAATAAGAAATCTTTAAACAGATATAATTTCCAAAAATCTGAAGTAACTTATATTGGAAGATTTGATACAAATGTCGACTGTCTTGAATTCTATAATAACAATATTAATTGTTATATAGGCAATGTTACAATAGAGATATGTCCAAAAAATAAATGTTTAGTTAGTAATACCTGCTATTCAAAAAGAATTATGAATGTAAAATCAAACGAAAACTGTCGCGTTAGGAAGTTGAGAATTGTTTAATTGTCGTTTTAAAGGATAGAAAAATCAATATTATTCGAAAAAATGCAATGTTTAGAGATTATTTTGTATCTGACATTTACGTTTTCCTTTTAGGGAATAAAACAGACATCTATAATATTTATACTGGAAAAAAAGTACAAAGTCTAAATTTAACAAGTCTAAAGGGTACTTACGATCCAAAAACAAAAACAATTTATCTTTTTAACCAAGTTATTTTCAAATTAAAATTAGAAGATACTTCTTCCTTCAGAGAGTATATAAAAATAAAAAAATTTGAGCTCGCTTACACAATAAATAAGCAAGAAACTAGTTATGAACTTTTTAAGTATTATTATATGAAAAAAAAATTTAAAAGATCAATTTTTTTCTTATCAAAGTCTGGAAAGAGGGTAATATTTAATAGGGAGGTGATTTTAGAAAAATTACCAAATATAGAAATACTGGTTGAAGATATAGAATATAACTTTGGGTATAAAAATTTAATAGAATTTGTAGAATATAAATTTTTTAATTACTTAAAGGAAATTGATAACATTATTTATATTTATTATAAATGTAAGGAATACTCAAAATTGTATAATTCAATTATATTTTTGGCAGACAATTTTCCTAAATATAAAAATCGACTATTAGATCGAATTCACTATCAAAATGAACCAATAATGGTTCAGAAAGCGTTATTAGTTTATTATTACAAATACGATTTATATAAATATTTAGACGTCCAATATGCGGATCTAGATGACGATATGTTTGCAAAAGAATTTAAAAAAAATAAAAAGTACTTGAAGATTGAAGAATTGATATTGGATAATAGATTTAATCTTTTAGAAAAAATTTTACGGTGTTATTGGCCAAAGTTAATCGAATATTTATATGACACAGAAGGTGATGATGAACTTCTTAGAACAATTTTTAAATATAGGAACGATAGGAACATGATTTATTATATCAAGAATTTTCCCCTTGCAAGATCACATGTGCCAATAATTATAAAATTTATTGAAAAAATAGACATACCGCTTAGCTCAAAAGTCTACAAATTGGCATCTAAAAAATTAAAATTTTTAAATAAACAGGAATCAAGAATTTTCAGAATTACATGTGATTTCATCATCTATCAAAAATACAAAAGCAGCGTTCTGTCACAATATAACTTTGTAGACAATTCTAAGTAATAAATTAACTGTATAGTCTCTTTGGCGATGTTTTAGCCCTTTTCATCAACATTCCTATAAAAATTTTACGATACAACCCTTGATTTATAGGAGTGGTAATTTCTTAAATAAATAGAATTATCAAAATTTCTATGGTATTTTCAATGTGTGAGGTTGAGGAAAATGTTAGAACAATGGATATGTGTTATGATGCTAATTTTGGGGATTGGATTCGTAATGAAGAAAATGCTAAAATTGTAGGCTATCACCTCAGTAAATACATCGAAGAATATTCTATCCAACAATTCATAGTAGTTGCTAAATGGATAGTGAAAGATTGGACACTTCGGTCAATCATAATTCTAACAAAAAAGCTTTTGATAGAAGAAAATATTTTTCAACCATATCTAATAACAACGATAAAACTAGAAACTGGTAAAGAGCCATTGTCAGAAGGAATATATATCTGGTCTATTAATATAGTTCAAGGGCTTATTTTCACCTGGAATTCGTTATTTATAGCAGAATTTTTAACAACATTAACAGCAAGACAGAGGTCTGTAGATAGATCAAAATTTATTGTTAATGTTTTAACATGTTTCACTTTTACCAGAAGAAAAGAGATATCCGATTTTTTAATAGACAAAATAGATAATAAAATTTTAGAGGAAGTAAAAGAGTTAGAGACTATAAAAATAGATGTTGATTTATTAAAAGCTTTTAAAGATATATAAATTTCTAATATTTTACTTTTTGAGATTTTTAATATATGAATAATAATAATGTTGTATAGTAAGTTATATTATTGCATTCCTATTAGTATTAGTAGTACTACCTGTATATATAAAAATTTATAGAATGAAAAGTAAATTTTTTAATATTTTTTTTTATTTTATTTTGTTTTGATTTATTTTTTTATAACTATAAAACATCACTATGTCTATTTATAATCTTTTTCCATCAACATCCTCAGATAAAATTTACATAGACAGGTCCTTCAGAGGCAGCATTGAAGAATACAAAAATATTCTTCAAAAAACAAACACTATCTATGTTTCTAACCTTAAAACAAGAACAGAAGAAGAAAAACTTTGGGCACTTTTTTACCTCTGCGGTGATATAAGAAGAATTATTATGGGAAGGAACAGATGTACTGAACTTCCATGTGGATTTTGTTTTGTAGAATTTGAAAATGAAGAAGGTGTTACAAATGCGTTAAGATTTAAGAACTTTGTACTTGATGGAAATGATCTTATTATAGATAGAGATATTGGATTCAAAGATGAGAGACAGTTTGGTAGAGGATTTTTTGGAAATCAGCAAAAATTTGACCAAAAAAAAGAGAAGAAAGATTATTAATGTTCCAATAAATAGAAACTATAATGAGAGATTTAGAGATTAGAATAGTTAAAGTTTTTTTTTATTTCTAAATATAGAATAATTAATATATATAATATTCTTTAAATTTTTAATTGATTATAACGAACTATATTATTAGAATAAGTAATATTAATCCATTAAATTATATAAATTAGATAATTTAATTAAAATATTAAAAAATTATTAAAAAGTTGTATTTCTTATTTAGCTAACAAATGATGAAATGTAAAAAAAAAATGATTAATTGAAATTTAAATATGTATAAAATTATGAAATAATAGGATTAAATAAACCCTTAATATTTTATTTTTGTGTCCTATTTTTATTTCTCCTTTCTATTTATTTTGATCATAAATTAAAAAAAAATAAAATGGGCATAATACCATATACATACACTACTTTCAATTAAAAAATAAATTTAATGCATTAAACTTTAAGAGTTATAGTTATAATATCTATTATACAAGAATGTGATCTATTCTATAAATATATTTCTTAAAAGTTTAGATAATTAATAAAAAAATATTAAAAAAACTTTTATAATTATTGATATAAGAAAGATTAAGAATTAATTTAATACTAAAATTATATTTAGTAAATATTACAACAGGTTTTAATAAACAATTATTATTAAAAGGTAATTATAAAAAATGATACAGTGTTTTTATAAATGTTGTTAAAATATTAGAAATGTTTATCAGGTTTTTTATTTCTATTTTTAATTTTTATTTCTATCTCTATTTCTATTTTTAATTTGTTTTTATCTGAGAGAATTATTTAGACTTTCAAATATTTTAAAATTATTAATCATAATAAAAGGATCTTTTAAATATTTAAAATTATACAAAGTATTATGTATTATCTATTTATTTATAATATTATAGAACTTTATTTAAGATATTTTATGAATTTTTAAATAATCAAATATATTATTATAAACCTTTGTTTTATATTATTCTTCTAAGTTTACATTAATTAAAAATTATTATAATATTTTTAGTTGTTTTAACACTTTTCTATTGCATTTATTCGGAAATAAGACTCCATATAACTTAATTAAAAGAAATTAATAAATAACTAATTTAATTTACTCTTAAAATTATTAGTCATACTATATTTTATTTTATGTTTAAATTTAATATATTTTGATTAATAAGGAATACCTTTTATAGATAATATTTTCATGTTAAATTTACCTAATAAGGTAAAAAATATTAAATGATAAATATAATAAATTAAATGTTAATAAATGTATTTATTATATAATTTAATTATAATAACTAATAATAGCAAGATAATGTAACAATTTAAGTTAATTCTAAATTTACTTAGAAAATAATTAATATACAAAATATATAAATTTAATATCCTGTATTATGATTTGATTTTCTATTTTATGTTATCAGCCAATGTATAATTATCATTAAACCTTTAATAGAAAAATTTAACAAAATTTTAAAACTTTTAGTTAAATTTTTTTTTAATTTTAAAGAGGAAAAATTTTTTATGAAACAATCAGATCTTTTAGCTGGAATTCATACAACTTCAGGCGAGCAATTAAGACAACAACTTACAAATTCATTAGACTCTGTATTAACAGCACTTTCAACATCTTATGGTCCTTTAGGATGTGATAAAATAATAATAGACGAATCTGGCGATGTGTTAGTTTCTAACGATGGGGCAACGATATTGAAAAATTTCCCTGTTACTGACCCTTTTAGCATGTTAGTAACACAGTTAGCACAATCACAGGATGAAGAGGTAGGTGACGGTACTACAGGTGTTGTTCTTTTAGCTATTGAATTGATAGGAAAGGGTAATGAAATGTTAAAAAGTGGAATGCATCACTCGGAAATAGTAAAGGGATACAAGAATGCGTATAGAATGGCAGTGGAGATTTTAAAAAAAATGAGCTCCAAATTAGTGATAGATGAAAAAATTATTAACTATTTTGTTGAGAAAGATAATTTTACAAACTCACAGGATGATGAAAATAATAATAAAGATAAAAAAATAACAGATACTCTAAATTTATTGAAAAATGTTGTTAAGACATCAATAACATCAAAAATTATTAGCTCGAATAAATCATTCTTCACAAATCTAATAATAAAATCAATTTTCAGGACATATAGCACGACCGCCAAATTTAAAAAGAATGCAGCTGCTTTTCTTAAAAACATAAGAATTTTGAAAAAAGAAGGTGGGTCAATGTCAGACTCTGAGCTTCTAAATGGATTTCTTTTAAATTGTAAACCGTCCACAACATGTAAAGAAATAATCGATGGTAACATTTGCATACTAAATTTTGATCTAAAGAAGAAAAAACTTCCTCTATCTGTAAAAATAAAGGTAGATGATCCTGATAACCTTGAAAGTATTAGAAAATTAGAAAACGATCTTAACTTAAGACGAGTTGAGGCTTTGATAAAAGCAGGTGCTGATATTTTTGTCACATCAAGAGGTGTTGAGGATGTATATTTAAATTTACTTGAAAAGGAAAAGAAAATAGTGGTAAAATTTGTAGCAGAAGAGGACATTGAGTTATTAAAGGATGTTTTAGGAATAGATGAGATTGACGGTAGGGATGTTGATGATATTGTAAATTATAACAATGAAGATGAATCTACCGATAAAGATTCCTATTTTGGAAATTCAGACCTTCTAAAAAATTTGAAAAAAATAAAAAAAGTTCAAATTAAAAAAATAAACGAATCTTTCTGTGTCTTTTTTGAGATAAACAACATTTCAACAGTTCTATTGAGAGGAGGTTCACATGCGTTATTAGATGAAATGCAGAGATCGTTACACGACTCAATCTGTGCAGTATATTTGACATTGAAATCTGAAAATATTTTACCTGCAGGAGGTGCTTCTGAATGTGCAATTTCTTCAGAATTACAAAGATACTCGAGTCTCCCAATTCTTAAATTTTCAGAATCTGTTCTCGTTACTTTAAAAACTCTTTTGAGAAATTGTGGACATGATTTTTCAAAAAAAATTCCTGAAATATTTAATGAACAAAAAAAGAATAACAGTACAAACTACGGTATTGATGCATATACAGGTAATGTTCAAGATAATGTTATTCATGGTGTTGTAGAACCACTTGATGTTAGATTAAGAGCTTTAAGGGCCGCAGTTGAAGCTTCTGTTTCTGTATTAAGAATTGAAACTAAAGTTTTTGCACCTGAAGTGAAAGTTGAGAAAGGTGATGGTTGTGGTGCTGATTAAATAAAATTTATCAAAAAAACGGAAGAAATAAGTAAAAAAATTAGTTAGTTTTATTTTTTTTTAATTATAAATATTTTAATATTAATTTTTTTTTATTATTATTATAAATTTGAGTCATACTTTATGAAAGCCATCTCATTTTTTATATAATGCTCAATACTTTCAATATTTACTAAAATATTTGGTATATCATCATTTATATCCTCTATGTTTTTTAAAAAATATTTTAATACTTTATCAATATTTTCTTGGCCCTGTCTTCTAATTTTACTTGCCTCTATCTGTAGGTACGCTATTTTCACGTTTAGCAAAATAAAATCCAAAATTTTCAGAATATTTTTATTTTTCAAATATTTTAAATTTTTCTTAACATAAATTCCAAGCACATAGACACATTTAAGGTGATCTACCTCCTCCTTTGATGATTTAAAGTTGAATTCTTTATATGGAGTAGTCAATGAATAGATTGCATCAAGTTTTAGAAAAATAGATTTTTGTTCGTCTTTTAGTTTTTTACTTTCGTCTTTACTTTCATTTTCATTCTTTTCCGCGTTATTTTTAATATTTTCAGTTAAGTTTAGAATTAGGTGAGTCGATAAATATGGTACTGAAAGTTTTAAGAAACTATTATAAAAATTTGAATCTATCGGTTGTAATGTAAATTGTCCTTTTGCTTTAAGTGATATTATTTTTTCAGATAATTCTTTGAAATGCATAAAAAAATTCTTTTAAAAATAAAAAAAAATAATGCGAAATAGAGACAATAATAATGATAATTATTATAATTCAAATAATAATTTCAAATCTATATTAAATTACGAACTGAAAGGATTAACATTTGAGAAATCTAATTTACCAAATTGTAAACTTAAAAAAAAGAAAAGAAATGAAAAACCAATTTTTAAAAATAAAAAATCTTTTTTTTTGAAGAACTCGATAAAAAAAATTCAAGAAACTTTTAAGGAAGTGAATGAAATGCACAATAAATATGTAAGAAAATCATTAAAAATATTCAGTTTTAATGATTTTATAGAATGTATGGAATTAACAGGATCCTTTGTTGAGGTATTTTATTCTAAAAGAGAAATATTTAAAGGTTTTATCATTGAAGACGCAAAAAATTCTTTTAAATTATTAACAGAAAATGATATAAAATTGTTGATAAAAAGAAATTGTATAATAAAATATGAAATAGATGGTAAATCTGCTTTTTTAGTTAATAAATTTAAATTCTAAAATATTTCTAAATATAGTAATTAAAAATCAAAAAAAATCTAATTTAAAATTTTTTTCTCCTTTCTTATTTCCTTCTTGCTTCAAAAGGTCTACATTTAAATTATGAACAACTTTTTCTAAACAACTAAAAACTTCTAGAACTCTATATTTAGCAACACCGCATCCTTTAACAATTTCATTTACAGTAACGCCCCTTTCCCTCTCCTTGTTTTCATATAAATATTCGATAACTTTTTTAATTGAAATTAGAGCCATTGATGATTTATTAAATGATTGAAGTTGACAAAGTTTAATGAGATCTTCTTTTGTAGTGACCGTTTTACAGTTAGAATGTTCGTTATTGTGTGTTGAAGTATTCTCTAAAATATATGAACTTTTTCCAAAACTTTCATCGAGAAAATCGTTGTTTAGATTATTTAATTTTTCATTAATACTTTTTAGATTGCCAGAGTTGTTGTCATTTTTATTGTTATTATTATAATTATTATCATTTTGAGTGTTTATTTCGTTATCAGTTACGTTAGAATTACTATTTATGGTATTTTTATCGCTAAAATAGTCCAAAGAAAAAAGTAAGGATTTTAATTTATAGTTTAAAATTGAGAGAGATTTATTGGCATTGGAAATTTTTTGAATTGATTCTTTTAATTTAAATAATTTTTGATTAACATCTGAATTGTCTATTAATTCGTTGTTCTCAATAACCTCTTCGGAAAATGTAAAATCTAACATAAAAATTTTTTAGAATTTGTAAGAAATTAAAGAAAATTTGAAATAAATTTTAATAAATAAATTAAAAAATTATTAAGAAAACAATTTTAATTTTCCATTGTTTTATTTTTGTTGATGGTCAGGTCAGTCACATTTAAATGTTTTTTTAATGTTTTATTTGTGATACATTTAAATTTTTTCTTAGTATTTTGTGGTTATTAAAAAATTTTTAATTTCTTTCACCATATCAACACACTCCTCATAAGATTTAACACCTTTGCAACACTCATCAGGTCTACATTTAAAACAATATTTACATCCACATTTCATTCTAACAGGAAACTTCATTATCCTAAAACAGAATAAACAATAAAATTTTTGACTAACATTTAGTGAGTCGTTTCTCTCCTTCCAGTCTTCTGTTCTTGGTACTGCAGTTACAGCAACACCTTTTTCGGTTACCATCAAACCTTTATCCGTATCTTTTTATTTTTCGAATCTTCATCCTTTGCTGTTTGTATTTCCTCCAGAAAATCTTTTGGTATTCCTGTTGGTTTGGTAATTCTTGAGAAGTCATATGTCGGGTCACTATTTGTGGGACAGTCTTGAATAAAATGACCAGACATTCCACATCTAAAGCAAATATAATCAGTAGGTGGTTTCTGCTTTTTAACAGACTGTTTGCTCTCCAATAAATACACTGGAACTCTTTTTACAATGATTTCAGTGTTTTTATAAAGTTGAGCGTCCTCCTCGAGTTTTGTATCGTTCTCATAAAACAAAATATTTGAATCTATTATTATTGAATGAAAGGTTGTTATATGACTTTTAAGCTCCCAAAGAGGAATATAAGAAGTCGTAAAATTATAAGTGTATATATCATTAGTTGAATAGAATTTGTATTTCAACATTTTTAGTCATTAATTTTATTTTTAAATTATTTAAAATTATTTTTTTGGTAAATTCTTTTTTTCAAATTTTTTCAGTAAATTTTTTTTAATTATTTTTCGTATGACAGATAGAGACTATAACAATGATATAGATTTTTCAGAAACATCTATAAGATCAAGTCAAAATGCAGATTACACTGAGTCTGACTTATCAGAATCAGATTTACTAATAAGATCACAATTACAATCCCAACAAAATAATTTTTCTCTTAGTTACGATAATAATAAAAACAACCAGGCTAATGAAAACGATATAAGAGTTGAATATAAAAATATTTCTCCAGACCAATTAGAGAACAGTGCAGTTAAAGAGAATATTAAAAAAAATTTAAAAAATTTCCTTAAAATTCCAAAAATAGTAAGAAAGATAAGAGAAATGTGCACGTATAATAAAGAATCTATTTATGTAAAGTATAAAGAAATTGAGGAATTTAACGAAAACATTGTTAACGTTCTTATAAATAATACAAAAGTTTTTATGACCATTTTTAATGATGCTTTAAAAGCCGTGGTCAGTTCAATGTTTTCAAATTACGAGAATATTAAAAAAAGTGTTTTTGTTAGAATTTATGAATTACCGTTTTTCGAGAAAATAAGAGACCTCAGAAATAAAAATCTCAATACTTTGATTCAGCTAACAGGCGTAGTTACAAGAAGAACAAATGTAATTCCTCTTATGGCAATTGCAAAATATGATTGTCTAAAGTGTAATTGTGAATTTGGACCATTTGTGGTTGATGAAGAATTCAGGCCATCAAATTGTATTGAATGCCAATCAAGAGGACCATTCAAAATATCACAAAATACAATCTACAAAGACTATCAGAAACTCAGAATTCAAGAACTTCCTAATTCAGTCGACACTGGATCGCTGCCAAGAAGTTTAGAAGTAATTTTACAAAACGATCTTATTGACACAACAAAACCAGGAGATGAAATAACAATAACTGGTATTTATCAGAATTCATTTAACCTTAACTACAACATAAAAACAGGGTTTCCGGTGTTTTTTACATCTCTTGACTGTCTGTGTTTGTCTAAAAAAGAGAACGAATTTAAATTGACAAATGACGACATTGTAAAAATTTTCGAACTTTCCAAAAAGAAAAACATAAAAAATATTATTAGAAATTCAATAGCTCCATCTATTTTCGGGCATTCTTCAATGAAACAGGCAATAGCGTGTTCTATTTTCGGTGGTGTTTCAAAAACAAAGGATGATTATAAGATAAGAGGAGATATAAACGTTCTTCTGATGGGAGACCCAGGAACAGCTAAAAGCCAAATTCTCAGGTTCGTAAATGAAATTTCAAGTAAATCGATTCTTGCTTCTGGACAAGGTGCATCTTCAGTAGGTCTTACAGCATCTGTAAAAAGAGACCATATGACAAAAGAATGGACACTTGAGGGCGGAGCAATGGTTCTTGCAGACAAAGGTATATGTCTAATAGACGAGTTTGATAAAATGAATGACAAAGATAGAACCTCAATTCACGAAGCAATGGAACAGCAAAGTATTTCAATAAGTAAGGCAGGAATAGTTTCTAGTTTGAATGCAAGATGCTCTGTTATTGCAGCAGCTAATCCTAAATTGGGGAGATACAATACGAGTATTCCTTTTAGATTAAATGTTAATCTGTCTGATCCTATTATTTCTAGATTTGATATTTTATGTGTAGTTAGGGATGAAATAAACTCTGAAATAGATTCTATGATGGCTGAATATATTTTGAATAATAGAATGAAGAATTTAGAAGAAAGTAATAATAATGATACTTCTTTTGACGATCCAAATAGAATAGAAGATTTAAATTTATTTAAAAAATATATTTATTATGCAAAAATGAAAATTAATCCTAAAATTAATGCATCAAAAATAAATAAAATGGCGGTTGTTTATTCGGAATTAAGAAAGGAATCTCTAAGAAATGCAGGTGTCCATATAACACCAAGATGGGTTGAGAGTATGGTTAGAGTGTCAGAATCATTTGCAAAAATGAGACTTTCAGAGGAAGTTAATGATGGTGATGTGGATGATGCAATTTCGGTCTGCGTAGAATCTTTTATTTATGCGCAGAAATATTCAGTTCTTAAAAATTTACGAAGAAAATTTAAAAAATATTTAAAAAACTCAGACAGTATTTTAATTTATATTTTAAATGAAATGTTTAAGGAAGTTCAATCATTTTCTAATAATAATTTTATATCAATAGATATTTTTAAAAAAAGAGCTGATGATTTTGGAATAGATATTAATGATTTTATAAAAGAGGTGGAAGTAAAGAGAAAGGATACATTATTGAAAGCAACAATGTAAAAAAATAATTTAAAATTGAAATTTGATAAAATAAAAATTTTTAATTCTTCTTTTTTCTTTTCTCTTAAACTTTCATTTTTAACTTTCTTAATCCTTCATCTTTGAAATATCGTCTAAAGAAAAATTACCATCGTCCATTTCTTTTTTAAAATCTTCAGGTTTCATATCTTCGGGTTTACCTTGAATTACATAACAATATGGACTTCCTGTTTTACTTACTAAAACTTCAATTTTAGGTTTATTTATCACAGAATTTGTCTCTTTTGATTTAAATGTACAAAATTCAACATCTTCCATTGGTCTAGACTTAGTAATTTGCAATGATCTTTTAACATTTTCGAGAATAGTATGTTCATCCTTTTCTTTTGTGGAAGTGTTAATGGTTTTTACTATTTTTTTGTTACCGATTTTTATAATTTTTTGGTTTGGTTTCAGTTTCATTTTTTTTTAATTTTAAACACAAAAAAATTTTAAAAATTTAGAAAAAATATATAAAAATTATTAAAAAATTTTATTTATTCTAAATTTTTTTATTTGTTCTCTCAATTTATTTAATTTTTTTTTATTTTAATTTTTAAATTATAATCCTCAATTTTATTATTCTTATTATAATTATAATTATTATTATTCTTATTTCTAAAGTTTGTAGTACTATTTACTGTTCTAGATATATAATTTAAAGTATTTGGAATTCTTTTATATCTTTCACAATCATACACTGTATAATATTTTTTTAATATCTTAATATTATCCTGTTTATAATTCGTACATTTTAAATCAAAAGATTTGCACAATTTTTTTAATTTAACGTTGCTAAGTTTCGATAGAATAGGTTTATTAATTTCTTTTCTAAAATTTGATTCATTATTAAAAACTAGAAAATCTTTTATTATTGGGAAATGAAAACATTCTGGACAGAAATATGAGTATATTAAATGTAGACTAATACATAAATGACAGAATATATGGTTACATATTGTTTTAGTCTGAACTTTTAATATTTCTTTGCAAATATTGCAAATACTCATCTAAAATTATTATTTTAATATATTTATTTTTATAAAAAATTTTTTAAACAGAATGATGAAATGAGTCAATAAAAAAAAATTTTAGCAAATTAAATTTAATTAAAAATATTAATCCAATTTGTCATCGAAAATATTAGCGGATTGAGCAGATTTTATATCAGCTGAGATATCTTCATTCTGATCAAATTGATTTTGTACGGATATTTCTGCAGGTTTGAGCAAAAAGTTAGAAACGAATTCAATACTTTGATCTTTTAAAATTGCCTTTGAAATTTCCAAAAATGGTTTTTCAAAGTTATGATTTGCTTTTGCAGAAATATCGAAATATGCAGTTATTCTGTCTGATAAAGCAGATTTAATAGCACTTGCCTTGACTTTCCTATCTTTTAAATCAATTTTATTACCACAGACAACAGTTGGAATTTCTTCGTTATTTTTATTATTCGTTAATGTTCTAAGTTTCATTAACCATCTGTTGATATTTTTAAAAGTTGTTTTAGAAGTAACATCAAACATACATATTGCAGCATCAGAGTTGATATAGTAAACATCACTTAATACAGAATTAATTTCTTGACCTGCAGTGTCCCAAACTTCGTAATTTAGCTTTTTACCATTGCTCGTGAAAAAAGAAATATTGTAAACATTTGCACCTACAGTAGCAACGTAATTTTTTATAAAGTAACCTTCTTTGATTCTTGCAATAAATGTAGTTTTACCTACACCACCATCTCCTATAATTATAATCTTTTTGTGTATATCTTCAAATTCACTAAATTGTTGTTGCACATTTGTTGTTGACATAAAAAAATTTTTAATCTGAAAAAATTAAAAAAATCTAAAAATTTAAAAAATCTTAAAAAATCTTAAAAATTAATATTTACTAATTTCTTATATTTTATATTAAATATTAATACTATAAATATTTACTATTATCTAATTAAATAATTAAAATTTTATAATTCTAAGGATCATTCTTGTGTTGTGTTAGAATAGAAGAGTGCTTAGAGAAAGTTGAGAAAAATTCTTTAAAATCTGAAATTACATCTTCAATCGTCCTCTTCTGTTTTAAAACATCATTTAAAAATATTTTAAATTTTTTACTATATGGTGTATTTTTAAAAATATTTAATAAAGGCAATGAATGTTTAAAAATAAATATATTTGTCTCTCTATTATTAAATGAATATAAATACTCCAAAATATAATTCATATTATCTTCTAACCCTAAAACAAATTTATATTCTGAAAATAAAATATTTCTTTTATCTTTTTTCGATAATTCTTTCAATTTCATAAAAATGTAAATATTGTTAATTGCCTGTCTTCCAATCATAAGACCATCCAAATTTTTTATATGACTAAAAGAATCAATTTGGCCATTTAAATGTACTTTCAATTCAGGATATCTTTCTTTTATTCTATACGAAAAAGTATAATCGATTGGTGGTATATTTCTATTTTCCTTTGGTGACAATCCTTTAAGCCAACATTTTCTTGCATGAATGTAAAACTCACGACAGTTTGTGTTGGTTATTACTTTTGTTATGAAATTTTCAAAAAATTCATAACTATCAAATTCATCGACACCATTTCTCATCTTTATGCTCATAACAACTCCAGTCAATTTTTCTGTTTCGTTTATAATTTCAATAACATTTTCAACATTTTTTATCATGACTGCACCAAAATTTCCTTTTCCAACTCTTTCAGAAGGACATCCACAATTCATATTTATTCTATTTTTAACATTTTTAGAGTGTAGAATTTTTATAGATTCAACAAACTTGTTTGGACAACCTCCTCCAAGTTGAATAACTGTATTATCGTCAAGATTTTCTAGTTTGTACATAAAATTTTTGTTGTGTATAATAAAATCACATGAAATCATTTCTGTAAACAAAATTACATCTTTATCATATATTCTAATAAATTTTCTAAAATAAGGAGTCGTGACATCAAGCATCGGTGCTAAGCTTAGAATCATTAAATTTCTACTCTAAATGTACTTTTGATATATTTTTTTTTTATTATTTTTTTATTTTTTTTTATTATTTTTCTTATAATTTTTTCTTAATATTTTTTCTTATAATTTTTCTTAATATTTTTTTTAGATTTTTTTAAATTTTTTATTAATGTTACTCAAAATTTTATTTAATCTAAAAATTCTTCGAACAAAAGCCTTAGAAATAGATAACGAGTATGATATTTCATTTATGAGACCAAATTCTGTTCAAAATTCTAATCAGATAAGACATTTACACGAAGTCTATAACGAATTCGTTAAAAATAAATCTAATGTTCCAGATAAACGAATTATAAACTCACTGTCTAATTTGAATTGGTTGTTTATCTCGCACAAAAAGAAACCCTTCTTTTCTGTTTACTTTAAGTACGATTATGTTTTATTCAAAAATGAAAATGAGAGTAATTTAATAATCAACACAAAAGAAACAAATGAACATGTTTTAAAATTAGAATACGATCCTAATAATGTTAAAAAGTATAAATTTATCACAATATATTCTATTTATGTTTATCCAGACTTTAGAGGTAGAAAGTTTTTAGGGTATTTCTTTAGAATGATAAAAAAATATTTTGAATTTGACTATCTTGGACTTTCTGTAAAACAGGATGACAGGTTCTTTCTTGTTAATATTTATAATTATATGAAACTCGGATTTAATTTTGGAAATACTTCAAATACAAATCTAGATATTTTCTTTTTAGACACTTATAAAAATTTTTTAAAACTAAAAAATATTTTTGACTTGAATATCTTTAATGAATTGAAATTTAGAAAGTATTTATGTATGTTCTGTTCAAAAGATAATTTACTAAGGAAAATTGGTACATTAGAACAAATGAAAATAAAAAAATATTGTAAAAAATTAGGAAAAGAATTTAAAAATGAAATAAAAGTTAAATAAAAAAATAAAATTTAATTATTATAATCATTCATAATTAAATTTATTTTTATTATTAAAAAAATTAATTTATCAAAAAAATTCTAATTTTCCAATAAAAAAAAACTAATTAAAACAGAAAAAAATTCTAATTTGAAGAAAAACATAGTATGAAGAAAAATTTTATTTCAAATAACGTAAACAATGATATTGATATAGAAATATACAAATACAAATATATTAACAAATCTCTAAAGACAGAAATAAGACTTATAAAGAATAGAGAAGAAGAATTGGATGAAATTAGCGAATATATGGTCAATATACTAAGAAAAATAGTTACAGCTGATAGAGTTTCTAAAACAGGGTTAACCCAATTATCACAGCATTTATTAAATTTTATAAGTTACAAATTGGAAGATATTCAGGATTTAACAAAAAGACAATCGAGATTTAAAAAAGATAAAATAGAACAAATTTTTGAAATTGTTAATGAAAAGTTGAATAAAATGGAAAAGGGGGCATGAAACATTTTTAAAAATTCTTTATAAATCTCTAAATACTTTTAATTATAAAGTATATATACAAATTTAATAAAAATAATTATTTAAAAATAAATTTATTTAATATTTCAGAGTTTATCAAAAAAATTTAACATTTTTAAATTATTAAATTAACATTGATAGAAATTTTTATAATTTTTTAATATTTTTTGTTAAGTGTGGATATAGACCTCCCCTAAAACATCATACATATTGAAGAATAGGAATATTTTAAACTAAATTAGATAGATTTAAAATTTAATTAGCAAATAATATTTTTTCAAAGAATTTTTTTCTATTTTAAGAAAAATATAATAAATTTACAAATTTTTTAAATTTTTTGTTTGATTCCAAAAATAGTTTTTAAAATATTTATTTACGCATTTCCAAGATTTTGATGTTTTAAATATGCATCTGATGGTTTTATTTGTCTACAAATTTTTATTATGACTTATAACATGATGTTGATTAAAAACATTTTTAATAGAACTATATCCTTTCCAGCCACTGCTAAAATCGAATAACTAGTTTCTAAAAAAATTTTCTGTTATTTCTGTTAAATTATTCATGTTTTTACTTTTAGTAATTTTCAGGAAAAAACTTTTTGTCCTCTCAACGTATACCTCAAACCATCCAAATTGTTTTTTTAACTCTTCTCTTATTATATTTATGTTTAAAAATGCAAGTTTCACTATTATCAGCACTCTTATTATTGCATCCTATTTGATTAAGTTTAATTATTTCCGAAATACTACTAATTTTTTTTAAAGATAAAGATTTATATACGTTTTTTTCATATTAATTCCACATATATCTGTTTTTATGTAGATTTTCAAAAAATTTAGAAAATAATATTATAATATTTTTAAGAGGTTGTTTAAAACTTTCAAAAAATAGATTTCTCGTATTTAAATATTTCTTCGCAACATATGTTCCAAAATATTTTTACATGTAGAGCCGTTCTCTATCCTAATTTTTTTTAATTTCATAAGTTTTTTACAAATCTTATACTGCATTTCTTTATTAATTATTCAATTTTCATGCAAAAATTTTAATATAATTTAAATATATCCGATAGTTTCGAACAGTTATCTTCTATTGTTAACTAAAGTTTTTAAATTTAAAATATGTTTTATGGGCGTATATCCACACTTTTCCATAATTAATAAAACAACTATATTTAATAACATTAAATAATAATAAAAAATAGATTCTATTTAACATAAAATCATAAATTTCATGTATTTTAATATTAAAAATTATTTAAAAATATGATAAACCTCTTGTTAGCTTAAATTCTATTTACCTATCATTCCTAAATTTAATATTGTCATAATTCTTACTTGTAATAAACTAATAATTAATAAATATTATTTTGATTTTTTATAATTGAAACTTTCTAAATTTGTTATTTAAATTTTTTTAGTTTATAAATTATTAATATTTTAATTAACAATACAACATTTAAAGAGTCATAAAATAATAAAATATTTTTAACACATTTGTAGTTTTAATAACTGAAAAAAGTCTAATAAAACATTTTAATTAGAATTTGTCTTTTATAAAATTTTTATTATTATAACAAGCTTATATAAAATAGGTAGGCAAACATAGATTCTAAATTAAAAATATTTTATTTTTCTCTAAGACATATTTATATATATTTATTCACATTAGTTAGCCTTAGTCTTATTTATCAATTTTTTAAATTTTATGATGTAATTAAAAATTAGAAAAATAACAAAAATTAAAATTTTTTTAATTTTAAAAATGCTTTGTAACTTTCTAGTAAATACTTTAACAATATGTAATAAGGTTTTTAGTACAATTAACCCTAGAAATAATAGAGATTATATGACAACTTTTGGATCAGCCGAAAACTCATACAGAAAAATCACACTCCAGAAAAATCTAAATGTCATTCTAGTATCAAATCCTAAAACCGATAAATCAAGTATTGCAATTTCAATACCTGTTGGGTCGTGTAATGATAATATAGAGGGCATGGCACATTTACTGGAACATATAATTTTTAGTAAATGTTCCAATAAATTATCAGATGAAAGTGATTTAATGAATTTTTTAAGGAAACATAATAGAATTTATAATGCCGTTACTAGTTTAGAAACAACGTGTTTTTGTGTAGAACTGGATGATAACTTTTTCAAAGAGTCTGTTGAGATTTTCTCTGAACTTTTTAGAACACCTAAATTTTCTGAAGAAAATATTTCAAATGCAATAAATGCTGTTAATTCTGAGTACATTAACGGTTTAAGGTCAAATTTTAGACGGGTAGGCTCACTATTTAAAAATTTTTTAAAAGAAGGGAATACATATAGAACATTTTCTACGGGAAATAATGAAACATTAAAAGTTGAAAATATACAGAAAGAACTTATAAACTTTTGGGAAAATAATTATAAAGTAATGTCAATAGTTACAGTGTCATCAAAACCTCTTGATAAAATGGAAGAAATTGTTAGAAACAATTGTAATGGAATTCCTAATTTGTGTAAAAATGAAATTATAATTCCAAAAAGAAGTCCTGATAATTTTAAAGAAGATTTTTACAAAGCTTTTGAAAAAAATATATTTGTAGAATTTAGCTCACTTGATACTATTGATAGGCTAATTCTTTATATTACAATACCGTCACATATGTATTTACCATTTAATCAATATGATTATTTTAAATATTATCTGAATAAAACTTCAAAAGATTCTTTAAGATATAATTTAAGATTTAGAAAATTAATTTTTGAAATGTCTTGCAACTATTTTAATAATACTAAGTATTCTATTTTTACTATTACATTTAATCTTACCATAAGTGGAAAAAAAAATTATCTTAAAGTACTTGAGGAATTTAAAAATTACGAAATAAAATATTTTAATGATTTTAAGGAAATGCTTCATCAAAAATTTAAATATTCTGAGAATTTTACGCCAACAGCAATTGCAACATGTTTAGCTAATACAATGTGTGATGTTGAATATGAGGATTTAATTATGAGTAATTACACTTACAATTATGATGAAATACTTTTTAAAAAAATTTGTATAGAACTAAAAAATACTGAAAATTGGATGGTATTTTATTCAGATAATACTTCAGATCTTAAATCCACGGAGAAATATTATAAGGCTAAATATAATAAGAAGACTATGGATTACAAAAATCTATTAAAACCTGTTACAACTAATTCAAAACCTAATGCTGAAAAAAAAATTAAATATGAGCTATTAAAAATTGACTTTCATGAATTGATGTATATTTATAACAATAACTTCACTTCAGGAATATCTAATATAATGATTGAGATGAAATTTGATAATAATAAAGTTTCAAAGAGTTTATTGCAGTTGTATTTTCAAATTTACTTCGAAATTTTTAAGATTAATAATGAAAATTTTATTAGTTATGAATTATGTAAAATTAATTATTCTGTTAAGAATGTATCAGTTACTATAAAAATTAATAGTCTCAATGTATTAAACTATTTCTAGAAACAAATATTGATAATACTTTCTTTGATCTAAATAAAGAATCCTTACTACAATCACTAACAGCTTCTAAAAATTTGAAACCATATGAAACATTAGTCAATAAAGGGTTTGATAAAGTTTATCTGTCTAATTTTAAAGATGACGATGCTTTAATAAAAGAAGTGAATCAAATAAAGTTTAAAAAATTGGTTGATTTAAATACAAAAATTTTTTCAATAAAAATTTTAGTTGCAGGCAGTGACGTAATTTTTGAGGATTCAAGAGATATTTTTAAAAAATTCATTGATAAATTTGGAAGTAAGGAAAATATAAATTATGAAAATTTATTAAAAAAGAAATTGAGCAATAAAGAAGAAATTACTATAATGAATAATGTTAATAATTCAGTAGTTTACGGGTTCCAACAAGAATATTCTTTAAAAAATTATGCAAAGATTCACATTATTGGCAATTATATTCGTAAATTTTTTAATCATCAGCTAAAAGAAAACAAATGTTTTTTTAGTTATAGTAATTACGTTAGTCATCATTTTTTTGCAAACAAATTAAATGTTTATTTCGTAATTCAGTCTGAAGAAAGTTGTGAATCTTTGATAAAAAGAATTGAAGAGTTAATTTTAAAATTACCTGAAGGATTTGGAAAGGCTAAAGTTGACGATTTGAAAAGGGATTTAATGTATAAGCTTAAAGAAAGGTTTATTTCTTTAAATGAATTTTCGAAATATCATTTTTATTTTTTTACTAAAAATATGTTTGACTTCAATCGTAGGGAGAAACTTATTAAAATAATTAGAGACTTAAAAAATGAAGATGTTAAATTTAATGAAATTTTTGATGAAAAGAAACGTTTTATAATTTCTTCAATTAATTAATTAAATTGATTAGATTTATATAAAAAATTACTATAAAAGGAACTATTTTAATAAATTTTAATATTCTATTTTATAGATTTTTATATTTTTATCAACTAAATTTCTATTTATAGATTTAAATTAAGAATATAAAAGTATTAAATTAAGAATAAAAATATTATTTTAAATTTATAATTTTATTATTATTAATAATTTTAGAGATATTTATATAAACAATTCCACATTTTTTTTATTTTTATTATTCATCATGAACAAAAATTCAATTAAATTAAATTTCAGATGTTTATGATTAGATAAATCTTTAGATTTTAAACTTTTATATATAACAAAAGTATCAAAATATTTTATATACAAAATATCAGTTGATGTGGTTGGAACATTATTATTATAATTAACAGTATAGTGATCATTATTTTAATTAGATGCTAAAAAATTTTTATTTTTAACAATGTCTGAAAGTTAGTTAGTAGTTAAAGAATTAAAAGTTTAATAAGCAATTATTGCTATTTTCTAATTCTATTACGTTAATACATTTCTACTATTATATAAAACTTTTAGTAAACTGTATAATAATTCAATTCTTACATCTATGATTTATTTAATTATTGAAATGTTTTAAAATATTATTAATATTATTTTATTTAACCTAGTTCCATAGATTTAGTCTTTTTTAAAAATCAATTTAAGTGAACAAATATGAGTAATAATATTTAGTTACATAAACTTTATTCATTCTCCTAAAAATGACTATTATTATCATTAAACTTTAAAAAAATTTTTTATTTTTATTTAAATATTTTATATCTCATTGATAATAATATTATATGCTCATTTAAATTGACCATTTGGATATTTATAAATGTTGTTATGAATAATATATTATTTGTAAAATTATTTTATTTTATTAGTCACATTTTTAACTAAAATTTTGTTAAACTTTTTAAAAGAAAATATAAATAATTTTATAATTTAATTTGTAAATTTAAAAATGCCAGACTTTTTTGAAGAGCTTTTTTTTAGTAAATTCGAAAATGTAACATTAGATATTCGTTTTGCTATTTTTAAATATCCAAATGGTATATATTATATTAGATTAAGATGTAATAAGAACTATTTAGAAATGGAAAAAGAAATTAAAAAATATTTTGGAATAATTGAAGAATATTACACAAATTATAATTCTTTAAATTTTAAAATAAATTATATCTGTAAAATAAAAAATGAGAATAAAAAAACAAATAAGAACCGAAAACGAAATTACTGACAACCTCAAAATGAATTGTTTTTTTATTAATAAAAGATCTTTGTTTACAAGAAGGACAATTGAAAAAAGAAACTCTGATTTTAATGTTATGATACATTCAAATTATATCAATTATCCATGTTCTGCAATATATTTCACAAATTTTATTTTTCGTGATAGAAATTACAAAACAATATTTCCTAAAATGTATGGTTATGTTCAAAGACATGATTGTTTCATTACATCGTTCGAAATTTTACTTGATTTGTATAATTTTGAAATAAAAAGTTATAATGAGACCAAATTGGTTATAGATGATTGTTTTAACGAAATAACACTTTATATAAAAGGAGAAGAATCTTTTTACGTTTCCAAATCTTCATATTGTGACTTTCTAAAACAGAAAGATTCTATAATTTTTAAAAAATTTTGTAGTTGTGGTGATATTTTAGAGGATGATGTTATATATCTAAAGATTAAAATTGAGAATTTAAGAAAAGAAAATGATATTCATTATAATTTTGATAATGTTGTAAACAAAGAGTATAAAAAGTTTTTATTTAGTTATGAGAATGAGATTTTCTACCAATCAAAATGTTTATTTTGTTTTTACCAAACAAATGATCCTCTTAGAATGAAAACACATCTTAAATACTCTCATAACAATTATAATTTAAAAATTGAGAACTACAATTCCAACAGCTTTAATAAAACGAATATAACAGTAACAGCTTCTACTATTACTGCAAACTGTGACTGTTTAAAAAAAAATAATAAAAAATTAAAACATTCTTTCAAAAACGAAAAAATTTTTAAATTGTCATTTAATAATTCTTTTAATAGTTTTAAGAAAATATTGATACCAAGAATTATTCCAAAACAAAAGAGGGTCTCAACTTTGGAGCATATTAAAAATGCAGAGAATATTTCTAAAGATACAAGAATCGATTATATTTCTAATAAATGTGATAATTTTGGAACTTTTAATCATTTACTGAGTCCTTTTGACTTATCAAACTATTCAAGAAGATTTTATAAGGCAAGACTAAGAGAAGTATTGGATCTTAATCATAAAAAGATGTCATATATGGTTAAGTGGAATGATTTGATACATAGAGATAGTATATACGATATTAGATATACTTTAAAGGAGTTTATATTAAGAGAGAGGAATCCATACATTATGATTGGTTTTTTATATACGAGAGGTTTTTTTACTGAAAAACAAATTTTAGAAATTCTAGAATATTTTACAAAGTGATTAAATTATTTAATATATTAATATTACAATAATAATAAACTTATTAATAAAATTATAATTAAAAATTTTTTTTAATATATTTTAAAAATTTACGACATTATTTATATTTATTAAATGGATAAATAGCTTATATTTCAAATTAACAATACTAAAAATATTTCAAATTTAAAATATTAATTTTTAATTAAGAAATTTCACTTTCTATTTCTGCAAACATTGCAAGAAACTGAACCTTTGAATCAATTCCTGAAGTAATTCTACCTTGATATTTGCAAATAACTTTTAAAACTTTTATATTATCCAAACCCTTTGCCTGTCTAAAAAATTATCTATCAAATCACTAGGCTCATAACCCTCGATCCATAAATTATTGAACACTCCAACAGCCTTTTCGTATTGTTTTTTTCACAGAGTCCCAAAATTTTCTTAATAATATTTGGAGACGGTATTCCTAACATTTTCAGACAAATTTCGAAGGTTAAATCTTTTATGTAGAATGCACTTTGTAAATTATTTAAAACCTTTCGTACGTCTCCAAACGAATGGTCAATCATTAAATTTATCGCAGCATCTTCAACCTTAAAATTTTCTTTTTCTATGATTTCTAAAATTTTTTCTTTTATCTCGGAGTTTGTCGGGATATCAAATCTAAACAATGAGCATCTGCTCTGAATCGGGCTAAACACCTTCTCAAAATTATTACAAATAAGAATAAACCTGGTCTCTTCGGTATGACTTTCCATGATTTTTCTTAGGGCCTGTTGTGCAGAAGTAGTCATAGAGTCGCATTCATCAAGAATTATAAGTTTCGGCTCTTTGTTTGTAAATTTTTGTGCAAAATTTTTAATCTCATTCCTCACAACGTCTATTCCGCGATCGTTAGAAGCGTTTAGTTCAAGAACATTTCCTTTATTGTAGAAAGTGCTTGAAATAATTTTTGCACATGTCGTCTTTCCCACACCGGGTGGCCCAAAAAGTAGTAAATGAGGCATTTGATTATTTTTAGACGTTTCCTGCAGTGAGGATATGATTTCTACGTTTCCAATAACATTTTCTAATAGTTTTGGTCTGTACTTTTCCGTAAGTAACTGATGTCCTTCCATGTAGAATAAAAAAAAATTTAATTTAAAAATGTTTTACTTTTTTGATTTGACTAAGAAATTTTAACCGTAGTTTTTATAAAATGTCCTTAAAAATTTTTATTTTAAATAATATTTTATAGCTAATAAGGTAAAATGTTTTTTTTAGAGCAAATCAGATTTTACGTCAATAAAGTGATTTAAAGTTTATTAAAAGTATTAGAAATTATTAAAAGTATTAAAAAAGTATTAGAAATTATTAAAAGTATAAAAAAGTATTAAAAATTATAAAAAAGTATTAAAAATTATTAAATTTAATTTATAAAAAGATTAAAAATAAAATTTAAAACAATTTTTATGGTAAATTCAAATTTTAGAAACTTTTTAAATTTTTCATGCTGTGCACGATCGAATGAAAACGAATTTAATAATGAAAATGAAATTTACGATAATAAAAATAAAAAAGATGAAAAATGTAGAGATTTACTTCATGAGGAAACTGAAAAGATAATTTGTGATAAAAATGAACTAAAGAAAATGTGTAATGATGATGGTAAAGATAAAAAAAATGAAATAATTAACAGTGAAAAAAATACCTGTATGTATGAGGAAAATGAAATATTCGAGGATTTACCAAAGATGAAAGAAAATGTTAGACAACCTTTTGGTGATTTTTTTCATTAATTAAAATTTTTAGTGATTTTTTTCATTGATAAAATTTTTAATAATTTTCTTTATTCTGGGAGTCTCTTGAAAAATAAAATAATTTAAATAAAAAATAAAAAAGGAGAATAAAAAATATTGAGATAATAATTCTTTCTGGTATTAAATAAATTAAATCTACAACTTTTGAAAATATTTCAAAAGTGTAATGTACAAATAAAGAAAAACAATGAATAATAAAACTATTTGGATTAAATAAATCTCTTCTTTTTGTAAACTTTTTAATATCGATTTCATCCTTAAGAACTTTTTCAATTTCATCAAAATCTATTGTGAAAAATTCATTATTTTTTTTATAAAATATAGTTGGAAATGTGAATGCAAAGAATTTAGATGCGAGTTTTGTATTGTTGAAAAAATTAACAATCTTAAAATTTTTATTACTTTTTTTTAATTTATTTTCAAATAATTTACAAATTGGGCAAATAAAATCGACCTTCTCAAAAGTAACTAAAATTATAAAATCATCTGAACTCTTTAAATCTGATTCTTCCAATACATTCTTTTTTGGATCGTAATAGTTATTTAGAGTGTATTCAGTTGAACATATGAAATACAAAATGTTGATTAAAATTAAAAGTGTTTGCATGAATTTTTTAACAAAAAATTTTTAAAAATATTTTTGAATATTTTTATGATAGTTATCTAAAAAAGACATTTTTTAATAAAATTTTTATTATCTTAATATTTACTATAATTTTATATTTATAAATTTTTATTAGTTATTATTTAAAAAAATTTTAATAATTATTATTTAAAGGAGTATTCAGATTCTTAAAATTATTTAAAATAAAAAGTTTTTAATAAAATTATTCCTTTTTTACTTTCTTTTTCCTCATTGCCATGGCCCTAACACTGCTGTTTACTATGAAAATAACTTTTTCTTAATTATTTCTGGAATTGCATTCAATACAACAAATATTAAATTATGAATAAAAAAACTTGGATTTACAGTTCGTGTCCCAAAAGTAGTTATAATAGACAAAGCAAAATTTTCAGGAGTTGGGACATGGAATGATTCTCTAATTTTCGACATTTTAGTTGCCACAAAGCCTGTTTCAATAAGTTCTACATGTGTGTTTAAAGATGCACATTCACTTTCTAAACAAACTGTAAAGGTCTTTAGAAATGCCTTTGACGCTGAATAAACACTCAAAAAGGCACATGGCACTTCAGATGTATAACTTCCAATATTTACGATATAACTCTTTTCCTTTAAGTTCTTTGCTCTTTGAATGAAAAATTGAGTTAGTTTCACGAGGTTTAGGTTGTTAACTTTTATGATTTCATCTATCCTGTCCTCTTCTGTTAGAAATTTTGGATATTCACTAGAAACACCTGCATTATTAAAAAGTACCTTAAGATCAGTTAAATCAACTTCACCAAAAGCATCTTCAATTGTTTTATCAGAGAAATCCAGACTCATATCTAATTTGACATATTCAATGTTATGTTCATTTTTACTCTTTTTAGAATTGAGTTCATTTGTAACTTTTTGTAATTTTTCTTCATCTCTTCCAGTGATAATAACTTTTATTTCTTTTGATTGGAGGAGTTGTGCAAGAGATTTACCAATTCCTGCCGTACCTCCCGTAACTATTGCTGTTTTGTTTTTTAATTTTCTAATAATTAACTTATTTTTAATACCTGCATATACGGCAATTAATGATTCTTTCATGAATACGAGACTTATTGAAAGGATAAAAACGTTGTAAAAATTTGAGAATGACAATTTATCTTTGAAAATTAGTACAAAGGTTATGAATGATATTAGAAAGACGGTTGAATTATTCATAAAAATTTATCTAAAAAAATTTTAAAAACTTTAAAATTTAATCTAAAAATAAAATTTAAAAAAAAGTTTTTTAGGTATTAAAAAATAGTTGAAAATAGCTTAAATAAATATAAATTAGGAAAATAGCTTAAATAATAATAATTATAAGTAATAAAATTTGTGAAAAATAGTTTAATCAATTTTTTTTATCAACATCCTCAATTAATTTTTTAACACTTTCATCGTATTTATTAGATTTTTTTAACAGTAATTCTTTGTTATTATTAGATAACTTATAAATTACTACAACACAACATTCCTTACTCTTTTCATTTATATTATCAGTCAAATTACTAAAAAGAGTATTTATAATTCTTGTGGTTAATGTCGTATATTTTTTAGAAAATTTCTCACTAAGATACAACAAAATATTACTTGAAATACTTTTAGAATCATCTGTTACTTTGTCAGAAAGAACTACATTTATAATTGCAGGCACTATTTTATGTAAATATGTATCTATAAAAATATTCTCATTTCTTATGAATGACTGGTAGAAAGACAAATAAATAAAGGTCATATCAAAATCACGAATAAGTTGTTCATTCAAATATTGAACAATATAAGGAATTATTTGCTGTATGCCACTCTCTGAAAGTAAACTTAATTTTTGTATAACAATAGGATTGCTAATAAAAGTGTTATTAAGAACATTCAGTTGATCATTTCTCATTTTTATTGTCAAATTTATTCCATCTACAATTTTATCAAAATAAACCAAAAGCTCTTTGCTTAGAAAATGTTTACTTTTTGCTTTTATCTGAAGTTCTGATTGATATTCTAAAAGTTTACTTTTTTTAATTGCAGTTTCTTCTGCTTTTATAGGATTTTGGGGTATCTGTGGTTGGACTCCATCTACTACTAGCCAATGTGACTCTAAAATTGGAGGTTTCTTATATGTAGGAAGAGGTTCCTGTATAATATCATCAAGATCAATCTTTTCATCTTTTAAAAAGAAAGAAGATGCAGTTCTTCTAAATTGAAGAGAATTTTTAGGTTCAAATCCGAAAACGGGAGTCTGATTTTTCATTTTTAGGGCATTGTTGATGTCTGAAATCTGCAATTTACTTCTACGTGAAAATAATTTTACAGTAGAAGAATCTTGGATTAATTCCCTAAGTCTAAACTCAACTTCATCTCCTATTTGTTCTAAACATTCGTCATCTAAGCTAATTCCTATACTAGCAGCAGTTTGCTTAATCTGTTCAAAGGGATATTGCATTTTTATAATTTTGAAAATTTTGACTAAAAAAAAAATAACAAAAAAACTTATGCACTCAGAATCGAAACCATTAGAAAATCTTCTTATTGATTCAATGTCACCTGATATGGTAAAGAGAACAACAGCTATAAACAGTTTAATGACACTTCAAGACACACAACCATTTAATTTTACAATATCTCTATTAAAAATTTTTACTGTTGATGAATCAAACTTGAAATATGCAGCAGGAGCAATGCTTCAAAATTCATACAACGGAACAAACATTACTATTCAAAATAAAATAGATAAGAGATGGAATATGATGGAATCGGATCAAAAGGATTCTATAAAAACACAATTTATATCTATATTAGCATCAAATGACCAAAGAGTAAAAAATATATCTTCATCTGTTCTTTCAGGTATAATTCAAATAGAAACTAGAATGAATCTTTTCAGTGTTTTCAATAAAATTTTGGAGGTATCAGATTCCTCTGAATATGTTGAGGGTGCTTTTTTAACTCTTAGCAAATCCATTGATTCCATTGGTATTGAAAAAATAAAAAGAATCGTTCCAAAAGAAAAAATATTTTCATTAATGTCCAGAAATTCAGATAAAGAATCTATTGATTCGCAATTACAATTTTTTAAAGCATGTATTCCACTCATTGATAGAAAATATTATGATTTTTATAATTTCCTAAAAAGAAATATGCCTATGGCTCCCAAATTAGGAATTATTTGTATAAATGAATTTGTTGTAGTTTTTATTAAGGAAATTGACTTTTTATCTGAAATTTTTGATGAAATTTTAAAGTTACTCAACACAGAAAATGATTTGGATTGTATCGAATTTTTTAATTCTTTGTGTGACATTGCCAATTCAGAAATGGAAAATAAAGAAAAAATAATGATTAACTTTTACAACAGACTTGATTATTTAGTTAATTCGTTATTAGAAAAACTTAAAACTGAAGATAATTTGGATTGGAATCAACATAGAGCCTCTTCTTGTTTACTTCAAAATTTGTCCGTTCTAATTGAAAAGGATTTAATTTCTCAGGAAATTATTAAAAAATTTATTCAGAAGAACATTTTAGATGAATGTGGTTTTATAGCATTTGGCTCAGTTATAAAACCAAATGCAGAAGATAAATTATTTGTAAAGAAAATAATACAAATTTATATATCAGCAATCGAATCAGTACATAAATTTGAATCAAAGAATTATACAGAGAATAATAAATCTGAAATTGATATTTACATTGAAAATAAAATTAAAAATTATGATAGTGACGAGTTAAATTTGTATAAAGAAAAAATTTTATGGTGTTTGACAAGAACTGCAATGACTAATATTCATATTTTATTTATGGGTGATGACAATTCATCTGAAAATAATAATGAAAAGAATTTTAGCATAAATTTTACAAACATTGTTAATATTTCAATTGGAAATGCCTCAAAGTCCATCTCTTCATGCATTTTTCTAAAAACAATTTGTGAATATTATGCAAAAAGTCAAAGAAACGTAGATCTTGATTTTTATTACAAAATGCTTAATATCATGATAAGTGCAAGTGAAAAGATTTCCTTAACTGATTTTAATTTGCGAACAGCAATTTTCTCAGCTCTTACTGCTGCAATAGATGCATGTCCTGAAAGTATTAATTATTGTCTTGAAAAAATGTTAAATTATCTTCTTAATAAAATGGACGAAATCATTGCTTTTCTCCCTTCTGCAGATTCAAATCAATTTTTAATGTTGGAAGATGTTCTTAGCAATCTAATTCAATTAACACAAGTTGTTATTGAACGTAGAGGTGAAGCATATGTTCCATTAAAATATAAGGAAAAACTTTTGAGCGAATTTATTAACATTCTCAAATTCCAAAAAAGTAGTGCTTCTGCAGATGTTTACATTTCTTTGAGTTTTCTTTGCTGTTATGAAAGTTTCTTTGTAAATAATTTGGATTCCTTTATGTTATGTGTCTATGAAGATTTACAAAATTCTATTTGTGTTTGTGAAAATAATGGTACTTGTAAATTTTGTCGTGGTTCTGGTACTGACCCAATTGTCTATAGGGCCTTGGTAAATTTTATAGCTGATATTGCAAATATAATTAGTCATGGATTTTTAAAATATCGGGAAATAATTCCAATATTTATGAAAGGCTTAGAATCACAGAACATTCCCAATACTTTGAAGCCGATGATGTTGTCAATTTTAGGAGACATCAGTTTTGCCCTTGGAAGTTCATTTTCAGACATGCTTCAGACTTCATTTGATTTAATTTCATCTATTTTTGTTTTAAACAGGTCAGACGATGTTTATTTTGTAGATTCATTACGATCAAATGTTTGTTATTTCATTTCTGCAATAGTTTTGAATCTTTACAGTGACTCTTTTTTTATGGAGAATGAGGACAACATTATGAAATTTTTGTACATTACATTTCATGAAGATACTGAAAATACATCGTTACTAAATTTAATTGATTGTGTTGCAGATTTTGTAAGAAAGAGAAATAGAAAAGATCCTTGGATATACGATTTGATAAAAAAGGTGAAAATTCTGCTGATACTGAAATTTTAAATTCCTCTAACGAATTACAAAAATTATTAGCAGATTTTAATAATTAATTAAACTAAAATTCTTTTATAAAAATTTTCAACTTTTTTAATTTTGTAAATTTATGCAAGAACCTTCTTCAGAATTACTATGCAATTTATCCTTACTAGTTAGAAAAACAATGTCAAATAAATTCGATATACCATTTGACCAATTAGAAACATCATTGTTAGTTAGTAAAAATAACGAGAAATGTGATTTTACATTGTACTTAAAGAAACTTGGAGATACAAAACCTTCTACAAATTATTTAAAAAATTTTACCATAAAAATAAACGATTTTGAGAAGAAACTTTTTGATTCGTTCTGTTTTGAACTTCTAAACGAGTTAGAAATTAACGTATCATTACAATTTTTAGGTAATGAAGTTGTTTTTATAACTTTAGACAGAAAAGCGTTGATTGACGTTTATTTAAAATTTTTACTTAACAAAAATTATTCAATAGGTTCTAAGAAGCTGTGTACAGACAAGATACATCTAATTGAATATTCTTCACCAAACATTGCAAAAGAATTCCATCTAGGTCATTTAAGAAATACATTATTAGGATCTTTCATCGAAAAATTGACTATTAACAGAGGATATTTTACAGCTTCTGTGAATTATTTGGGTGACTATGGAAAACAATTCGGACTAATAATGGAAGGACTTTTTAGATTTCCGGAACTTATTACAAATGATATACTCAAATCTTCTTTTGAGGTTTATGTTAAAATCAACAACTTAGCAGAAGAAGATCCAACAATTCATGACAAGGCAAAAGATATCTTCGAGTTGCTTGAGAAGAAAGATCCTAAAATTTATGAAATTTGGAAAAAATTACGTACAGAGTCTATTAATAGATATAAAAAATTATATGAAAGAATAAATGTTTATTTTGATATTTACAGTGGTGAATCGTTCTTCTATACTTCCTGTCAGGAAATTCTTAATGATTTTAATAGAATTTTGAATGAAAAATTAGATAACACTTCAGAATTAGAGGTAAATAAAAAATTGAGTAATCTAAAATTATCAGAAAATAAAAACCTTAAAAACAGAGATGAGAGTAACATTTCTAAATATGGAGAAAGTAGCATTTCGGAAGATAAAAAAAGTAAGATCTCCAAATACATTAAAAAAGATGATAAATCAATTTATGTTGATTTAGAAAATTCCAATTTAGGAAAATATGTTATATCAAGATCAAATGGTACTACTCTATATTCTACAAGAGATATTGCAGCTGCTTTAGAAAGAATAAAAATACCAAATGTTGAGAAAATAATTTATGTTGTCGGGGATCAGCAAACATTTTATTTTAGACAGTTATTTACTTCTATGACTCATTTATATAATGTTCCTAAAAATTTTCTAGAACACATACCGTATGGAATGGTTGAAAAAATGTCTACAAGAAAAGGTACAGTCGTATTTTTAGAGGATATTTTAAATACAACGAAAGAAAAAATGCTTTCTGTTCTCAAAAAAGACGAAGAAAAATTTAAAAAAATTGAGGATGTCGATAAAACTGCAGAGGAAATGGGGATTTCTGCTTTGATAATTCAGGACTTTAGTGTAAGACGTAATAAAAGCTATAGATTTTCAATTGAAAAATATATTTCAATTGAAGGTGAGACAGGTCCATATTTACAATACACACATTGCAGACTTAATAATATTTTTTTGATGAATCAGGAAGATCTTTCACTGAAAGAGTCTAAACGTTTTACGGAATCGGTTACTTATGAAAATCCAATCCTAATCAAAGGAAATAACTCTGAAAAGATTGTAAAGGAAATGGTTCAACCTTCAAAAGAAGTTTTAGAAAATTTTAAGAATGTTGATTATTCTTCCCTAAAGAATGAAAATAATAAAATGTTTGATAAAATTAAAAATTTATTGTCTTTGCTAATACGGTTTGATTACGTATTAGATGAAACATACACAACAAAAGAACCTATAAAGTTAGTCTCCTATTTAATGCAACTTGCAAAATATGTTAATCAGATATTTTCAACTCTCCGTGTCAAGGATGAGAATGCTTCTAAAGATATAAGAAAAGCGAGACTTACTGTTTTTGAATCATCAAGATTTGTGCTTAGTGAAGGTATGAGAATTTTAGGTATGAGACCACTTAAAAGAATTTAGAAAAATTCTATAAAAAGTAAATCATTTTTTATAGGAGAATTTTTAATTAAATTATTTTTAAATTATCTATTTTTTAAAATTTAGTATTTTTTAATACCACATAAACCACCCAATTCTTCACATTTCTTCCCTATAGTTTCTGTATTTGGCAATAAAAAAACAGAAATTTTAAATTTTTCACATTTTCCAATAAAATTCTCAATTTTCAGTCTTTCCTTAAAATTAACACTTTTAATTGCAGAAACAGATAGAATGACGTATTTCAATGACATTTCATTAAAACTGTCAAAAACCTCATTATAACCAATGAGAGCTTTTGAATTATTTTCATATTCACTGTTAAAATATTCCAAAAAGATATTAAAAATTCTATAGGAATCGAAAAACTGTTTTTTAGAAACTTTTTGTAAAAAATTTTTATCGGAAAGTACAGTGTCTATAACTGAAAAAGGAGACTGTTTTGTAAATTCGGGTATTTCATATTGTATTATGATTGTTGAATTTAGTTTGCTAAAATATTTATCGAATTCTTTTTTGTTAAAAAATTTATTTTCTAAAATTGCCACGTTCAATTTATTTTTATTATTTTTGTTTTCATTTTTCTCGTTTTTTTGCTCATTTTCGTATTTCTTACAAAAATTTTTAACATTTTTTTGTTTTTTAAAATCTATTGATGCAATGTGTGTTTTACAATCCTCTGTCAAACCGATAACCTGTACCTCATCCTTCTTAATAGAAAAAAGAAATATTAACTCATCCTGTTGATTCTGAATGTTTTTTAGAATAATTTTGTCATAATTTGATATTTTTATTTTTTCTTTTGTTTCTATAAAAGGTTTTTCTATTGATACTTTTGTATTAAGTGTTATGTTTAAAGTATGATATGAATTGTTTCTAATATGTTGCATTTGTTTGAAATAATTTTCCATGTGCAACTTACCAGATAGTGATATTGAGCTTGATATTAAATCTAAAGACTTCTTCTCAACTTGAATTGTAAAAACTGCAGAAATCCTGGAACTTTTAGATTTTGATTCCAACATTATTTTGTGAGAACTAAGTGCAGATGCAAAATCATCAATAGATATGAATTTGTAGAGGTTGTAAATATCTTGTGGTACGTTAGGGGTCAAGCTAAAAATATTTTTTTCTGGTAGAATTTTTAAAATCATTTTTAAAATTTTATTTTTTATTTTTGTGTAAGGAGGGGGATTATCGATTATCAAAAGGAGAAATAGATCGATTTTAACATTAAAATCAGTAAACTTAAATATTAAAACTAAATATATGAATGTAAAATATTTAAATATATGATATAAATATTTTAATTAATATAAAATAAATTTTTAGATTAAAATTTTAATTTAATTATATAACAACAATTTTTAATTAATTTAGTATTTCAGAATCATCTGCAAATTTTATTTTTATATTTCCATCAGAATGTCTAATTTCTTTTAACCCATTTGGAAAAGTTCTCTCTACTTGACCATTACTAAATTCATAAGTTATAACTTTACTAACACTATCATAAAAATATTTATATTTACCATCATTAGAAACTACAAAAGTAGATCCATTTTCTAGAAAATATCTGACCTTTCTAAGTTTTCTTTCCGTGTGAACTACTTTAAAATTTTTTTTATAGTTTGAGGATTTTAAAATTTGCAGTTGGTGTTTTAGTGAATTTAATTCACTTTTTATTAGGAGTATTAGTTTTGGTGATGGATTAGTTGTTAGAGAAAGTAAGTTTGAAATTGTATATATCTTTATTTTTATTTGTGATTCCATTTTAAACTAAAATTTTTCTATAAATTTTTATTTTTATTAATTTAATATTTTTATTATTATTTTTCTATAAATTTTTATTGGAAATTTAAATAAATGAACGAAAAAATAAAAAGTTGCCTCTTTTGTAATTTAATTTCTATCAAAGAAAACTGTTTATATTCTGATAAATTTATAACAGTACTACTCGATAAATATCCACTGTAAACAGGTAATATATTAATAATTCCAAATGAACATTCTAAATTCCTTCACGAACTATCTGAAGAGTCTCTTACCAAAATTTTACCATCTGTAAAAAAAATTGTAAACAAATTAGGATTCAAAAAGTACAACATTCTTCAAAATAACAACCACATTCAGTCTATTTATCATGTACATTTTCATATTATACCATTCAAAAACGAGAATGATGGGTTAAATTTTAAATGGTCTCCTATTAAATGTACAGAAGAAGAAATTAATAAAAAATTTCTCGAATTTAAAAAAAAATTAAATTAAATTTTTTATTTTAAACTTTTTATTTTTTTATTATGCTTCGAAAATATCTTCGGCATTTTTAAAATTATCAGTCTCTAAATTTTTATTATTTATAATTTCTTTATCATTTTTAAAATTATCGGTTTCTAAATTATTAATATCTGAACCAATCTTATCAAACTCCTTTTTTATTTTATCCATAAAATTAGAATCCATTTCATTACAATTCTCTGATAAATCAATAATTTTTAAATATAATTCAGCTCTAACGAATTGTTCAATTTCCAAAACATCGAAATAACAAACATTTATAAACGATTGAGTTGTTGAAATATTTTGATCAATAAAAAATTCCATCGCTTTTCTAACAGGACTGCTAATTTTTTTATAATTTAAACATTCTTTTAGGAATATATTTAATTCGTTATCTATTTTTATATCAAGAATATAAATTGTTATAAGATAAATTTTTATAAAGTCATCTGATCTATTCTTCAAGTCAAGTAAAATAAATTTAAGATCATTTTTTACGTCATCTAAAATTTTAAAGTCATAAAAATATTTTTTTTTATTAAAACCTAAAATTATTAATATCTTTAAATTAAAAGTATCATTTAAATCTAATTTTTGTACCTTATTATTTACATTTAAATTTGCATTCTCAATCGGAAATAAAATTTGATTAGCCAGTAAAAATTTATCCTCAAATGACCCAGAATAAAAGGTATCTAAAACATTTTTATGCGTCAAAATATAATTTAACAAAACTAGAAAACTGTTAGTCTTTGTATATTTTAAACTATTAACATTCTTAAACAAAATTGCCAAAGTTTTAGGATTATTAAAAACCAATTTATACAAAATTTTATAATTCTTTTCTTCAATTACCAAAAAAATAAAATCTTTAAAAATATTTTGAAATTTTTCATTTTTACTATTTTCTAAAAACAGAATAGAATCCAAAAATCTTAACGTTTTCACAGTTCTAGTGTTAAAATTATCATTATAGTTATCAACTATTGTAGAATTCTTAATATTTTCGTCATCTTTCAACAACTCGTTAAAAATTTTTTTTTTAAAGTTAAGTTCACCAAAATAATTTATATTAAACGTGTTATTTCTAATAATGTGGCAGATTAGTTCTAAATTAACTGACACGTTTCTCAAATAAAATTCCAAAATACCAAAAATGACCAAATTTGTCAAAAACTCATCGCAAGAAAATAAAAATAAATTATTTGAGAGTATTCTATACTTAAACAGTTCAAACAGGCTAAAATCTAACGAAATTATACGCCCCAATTTTTTTGAATTAACAACAGCTAAAATTTTAAATACTTTAACAAAACTTTTTAAGTTAATAGTATTCACCTTCATATTATTAGAATTGGTAATATTAATAGTATTATAAGTGTAACCTTCAGCTTCTAAAATATTTTTAAAACTTTTACAAAAATTAGAAACATTTTTCTCTTTTTTCATAAAAATCTCTACAAACACGTTCCCATCTCCCCTGCCTTTGCTAATGAACACTTTAAATAAAATATCTATAGATATCTCTAAATTAATCGATAAAGATTCCAAACAAAATATTCCCAACTCTGTCGTATGCGTATTTGCATATTTTTTTATTTCGTTTATCGCTTCGAGTTTGTCTTCATCGTAGGATGAGTTTAGCAATTGGGAGTTTAGTCTCTTTAGAACTGATTCTAGTTTTAGATTTGATGATTGGTTCTGTAAAGGTATTTCCATTTATGTCTTCTTAAAAAATTAAAATTAAAAAATAAATTTTAGAAAATTTTATTAGAAAAAATTTTGAAAAAAATGATTTTTTTAAATCTAATCGTTTTTTATTTTTGATTAAATTCCTTTTTATAATATTTAAGGAGTTTATTTGTAATTATCAATTCAAAATTTTATTATTTTAATCAAATTATAATTTAATATTATAATAATAAATGCTAAAGAACTCAATTTTTTATTTACTATATATAGTAATATAATTATTAAAAATAATAAAGATTTTATTATCAATAATAAATATATTAGGTAATATATTGATAAAGATAAAGGAATTATACATTTATAGTGAAGTAATATTTAATATTTATTTTTAATATTTACTATATACTGCTATATAATACTGTTTTAATATAAATTAAGATACTCTAAACTTGTTAATTGATGATTTTAATTTTGAATAATATTAAAATTTCTATTTTTAGATTATAATAATTTTTTAAAGTATCCTGTTTAAATGTTTTATAAAATTAACACAATTTTTAAGTATAAATTCACCATTTTTAAGGATAATATTATCATTTTTACAGTAATAAATCGGTAGTTTCGTC
>NW_027292161.1:0-1183 GCF_016086655.4 Lepeophtheirus salmonis | reverse complement strand
GACAAATATAAGATAATTTTAAAAAGAATATTTATTTTTTTTATAAAGCCCAAATTTGAAATAAAAAGAAAAAAAAGAAAATCAAAACTTTTTGAAATAATTTGAGATTTAGATTTTTTTTAGAAGAAGGAAAAAAAAAAGTTTTTATTTTCTTTGTCTATATGTTTTTTTACATGACAATTATAATGACACGAATAAAAATATAAAGAATAAAAATAATAAAACATTTCTCCAATTTATATCATATCTCACAAATCAGTAATTAATTCATTTATTTTTATCTCCGGGGTCCCTCCAACGTAAAAAAGAAAAAAGGAGAAATAGTTGATGAGCGAACACTCATCTCTCCCTTAAATAATTTTGTTTCGTAAGGAGACTATGGCAACAAAATTAAAACTCATAAATATACCAACAATTAATATTAAGTAAAAAAATATAAACATATCATATTTATAATTTTTTTTTCCTTTATCCACTTTTTCTTCCCTCTACACCTCTGTTCCTCCATTCACCTGATCCAAGTCGGTGGCCTTCCTCATTTGTGAAATATCCAAAAACCCGGATTGAGTGCTCCATATATTTCTCGATGGATAGGCTCAAAAATAATATTTGATAGAATATAGTGAGGGTACAAATTTTTAAAGACAATTATTATTTTCAAATTTGTGAACTACAAAAAAGATAATGATAACTTATTTTTTATTTTCCTCAAAAGTAAAACAAATCTGCCTTATCATAGAAATAAGCTGATTAAAGAACTTTTTAAACTCACTCTCTCGAGCTTATATATAATTAAAACTACTTTAATACTCAGTACAACTTTTCCCAATACTCTCTTTTTATAAATAGAAAAAGTTGACTCACCCTAATGAACATACATAGTATGGTACCTTTTATTTATACATTCATGTATATACACAAGCATAAATATGCCCAAAAAAAAACTAAATCAAAGTAAAAGGCAAAGAAAAAATAAGCTGGAAAAATAGGAAAAAACACACACTTGAAAAAACAGTCCGGTTCATTTATTTTACAAGCACATTTGTTATTTTGAAATAATCAAAACAAATTCGATGCAGTTAATCTAATTTCAGCCTAACTCATTGACTTGTAATCTTAGAAATGGAATCAAAACAGAAAAAAAAAGAAATAAGGCAACTTTTAATCTTATTTTACCTTCATG
>NW_027292160.1:0-3314 GCF_016086655.4 Lepeophtheirus salmonis | reverse complement strand
TTTAATTTGTCTGGGTATAAAATGAAATTATTAAGTAAGAGGATAAATATAATTTAGGATAAGTCAATAAATTGATTAATTTAAGATTGTGAGAAATTGTTACGAGTCGTTGTTATGTTCATAAATCATACTAGTTATTTCTGATTTCTGTAGTTAAAGAAAAGAGAGGCATCCTTCTTGTGTGAGCACGATATTTTTGTTTCCTTTCCAGTATTCCTTATTTATTCGGTCCAGTACAGTGTTAGGACCACTCCATAAGACTGTCGGTCATTCATATTGTCAGTAGCAGGACTTAATTAAAAAAAAAAGAAGTTGAGTTATGTCATCAAGGACCGAACTTTATAAGTTTTTGGAACTGGTATCCAGGACTTCAGTCTTTGGTCGAAAATAAAGACTCGCTCAACACTAACTATAAGGTATTTTGGACTATCGAAACTTGTATTGACTGATTTCTTGTGTTTTTCTGGTCTTTAGTAGAAATTTCCTTGCAAACTATTTGAAAAAACACACATATCTTAGATATAGGCTCCCGTAAATAAATTACCTGCTGATTGGAGTATTAGGTGGATTTCTCACATAAAATTAAAGGTCACGGGACAGAAAAACTTTGTTAAAGTGATCGTCATATTTCACAAAAACAAAACTTTTTAAATTTTTCATCTTTCCATTGCCAAAACTTGAGATCGAGCTATGAAAGGAAGATTGCATTCAATCGTATTCACAGACAGAGAGGCTGACAGCTTCACCCCTGCAATGTAGATAACTGTTAAAGAGTAGTGATTATAAAATATATTGACGGCAGATTCACATTGGAGGCAAGGAAGATTCCAAGAGCTTGTGATCTGAAATATGTCATTCCGCGTTTTGTAGATACTTTGAAACGAGGAACGGCTTAAGTGAAGGCTAGGCTACCCATCATATGTTGGTACTTTTGTTTGTATGTCGCTCAATAGCCCCGGAGAAAAATTCCGACGGCATATTTACCCATCCCGCACCATTTGATATGGTACGCTCAACTGCACTGGCACATGAATGATACGATATGTTTGAATCGAGGTTGAAGAAAAGAAGGATTCAACATCACTGAGTATTTTTTGAGATAGAACGTTTCTTTGCTTTCGGACAAACTGGAATGTCTGATATCTTAATCTCTTAGAAAAATCAATATTTTAATGTTAAAAATAAAATATAGTACATATTTTTAAATTTGACATCATTTTTTGTCAAACTTTGGTAATATCTATCACATATAGATTTAAACAGTTGATTTGAGTTCTAATGATGACGATGGAATTGTTCTTTGACGTCCTACATAATATTGAATCCAATTCTTTACAATAATAATTTTTTAATTATTTTTAGTTAAGAAGATAATATTTAGAGGACAAGGCAGTTCAATATTGTAATATCAAGGATCCATATTGTCTACTTTTCTAATACCTTTATTGAGAGTTTTTTACCATTTTAGGACACAAATGATCTAGAACTGGATGTTTTTCTTCAAATTTGAGCATTTGGTAAGTTATTCAAACTTGATAAAAACTGTATGAGATAATGGATTAATATTGTAACCATTATTAACTATACAACAGGTTATAATCATGTTTATGATAAAAATACCTTGTTGGATATCATTTAGGATCGACTCCGAAGTAATTCTTGGCAATGTAAATGTTTTTTTTAAATAGATAAAAAAAAGTAGGATTTGTGTTTACTTTCTTTCTTACTCTCTCATGGGTGAACTAATGGAACGTCACGACAGCTTAGCTGCGTTCTTCCCAAATATAGTAATTTTAACTAAAAATCTCAATCTTTTTTTTGCTTAGTATAATTGGACTTGAAGAGGTGAATTGTGTCACTGTAATCCTTCCATTCAACACATAATATTCAAAAACTATAATGATACTATTAACGTTTTTAAAAGCCCTTCATGAAGCTCGTAAGGATGTTTCAGAACCATAAATGACGTTTTGAATGCCCCACCTGTTCAGAAGCTCAGTGGTACTCCAGAAAAAAGATACTTGTTGTTCAGTATGGAAGCAAACCCCATGATATGAATATCTGATAGAAAAAGTTATGAATCTATTTAGTTTTTATACACAAGATTGGACTTCATACTTATTCCACCAAGTCAGTGATTCGATAAAACTGTCGTGTTTCAAACCCATTTTTTCTCCTCTACTATTATGGATCCCTTCTGAAACTAGAAACTCAATTTTTAAGATAAAAACATCCCTATTATTTATTTTTTTATTATTAGTAATTACATTACTTAGGTAAAAGATAGAAATTCAATGTTAATTACTAAAATTACAATGCAAAAAATTGTAATAATTTAGTGTATTATTTAGTATTTGAAGGGAATGCCACTGATTCTATGCTATAATAGAAATAGTACAGACAATGCTTCCGAAAATATTTTTAAAGAAATTAAGTATAAAACGAACGGTCTCGCCTCAGTGACACATAAATAATATTTACAGAATCAGTGCTTACCTCCATTGGAGTGACTTTTCTTTATTACTGGATTTATCGAATGATTCTGTAATAAAATCAGTTATTTTAAAATGAAGACTACATAGTAATGAATTTACGAATATTATTTGGACAATCGTATCTCTTGGGGTGGTCCTAAGCCATCTGGGTACGTTTATCGAGTCTGTTAAGGGGATATGTGTGAAAGCTCTTATCTAGATCCTTTAAAATGCAGACAAATCCTTATTGCATCCCGGAGCAGAACACTTGTACACCATGATGAATTCAGTAATAACTCATCATGTCCAACGAGGAACTCAAAAAAAGTCTGCAAAAAGGGTAAATAACTCCAGACATTCTTTTTTGAATAGCTTGCCAAAAGACAATCTATCAAAAGTAAAAAGAATAATGTTTTGTGGTCAACATACGATGCTACACTATGGGTTAATGATAAATATGATAACGGATGAAAGAATAGGTTGGCTACAATCATGACGTAAGATATATTTGCTAATAATAAATATGAAACAACATTGATTATTTAAAACGACTGACAAACACAATGACACGAGAAGTGTACACAGTACACACACATAGTGACAGATTTATTTGTTTGCTCTACATTCTCCCCATCTTTGTGTTCGTCCGAATTCGGCCAGTTTGGATCACTTCCATGAGATCGAGTGGTAAACTCCCATGTTTAGTAAAACAATTCGGCAATTGATTTTTTGTTTGGACCCAAACTTCTTTATTTCCGAATCTTTCCATTATCTCCTTCAGCATTGCAATCTCAATCCTCACCCTTAAGTCCTCTAATTGCTTCGTTGTTTGAAGACATT
>NW_027292159.1:0-967 GCF_016086655.4 Lepeophtheirus salmonis | reverse complement strand
CTAGGCTATGAGTTCAGGACATGGGCAAATTTACCTATCAATGCCTTCAACTAACTTTCCTCAACTCTTTTAAATTTATAGATTGTCTTAATTTTCATTTTTTTTTTCCTCCCGTCAATTTCAAACTGTAACATCCCTTTAATTTTATACATATAGTTGTTAATGCTCCATTAGGTCTTTCCACATCAGTGGTGTATTCTTTCTTCAATTCTGTTAGGCGAGGTCGAATATCAGTGAACTCGTTAGTATATATGGAGGCATATCCATAACCATGCTCGTTCTCCAACAACTTTGTCTTCTTTAAAACTAAAATACAATGCTGCAATATAAATCGTTACATGTTTTAAGTATATGTTGTTATAAACTCTTCCATTATTAACTTGAATCAAAGTGATGACAAAGTACAATTTTTTTTTTTAAACATAACAAATTTTGTAATAAAAAGTATTTCTTGTTTAGAAGAGGGAATTTGTGCCTAAGTTTATTTTCTCCGATTTTATCCGATTTATAAATTTTAATTGTTCAGGTTATATCCAAATAGATCGTACATCACAAATTCTATCTTATAAATACAAATATATCAATATGATTGATTGGACAATGAATGACTCTTATTAATGAATGTTTTCTTAGAAAATGAGACGAATCAGAGTTGACTTAAGGGGGAATTGACTCAATATTTTCAATGAATGAGCTGTGAAAGAGATTGGTGGACAATTTTTCGTAGACATATAATATGTGTAGCATTTTTCTTTACAAGATCTTTAAGTCAATTATTCTGTCTTTTCATGAAACTCCTTGGTTATTATAGAAGTTTACAAGGATTATTTACAAGATCTGGAGGAAATCAAGCAATTTTGAGTATAAAAGCGATGATTCACAAGATCAGAAGTCACTATCAAAGATCCTGATGTGAGGGGACATAATTTTATTTAAACTAATTAAATTAATGAGTTTCAATATAACT
>NW_027292158.1:0-1622 GCF_016086655.4 Lepeophtheirus salmonis | reverse complement strand
TCAAATTGCCCTCAGGTGGGGCATTTCTGTGGTGAGAAGGATGTCGTTACAGACAATTGTAAATTAACTTGTGGATTCTGTAATTAAAATGCATCTTTACTAAAATAAAATTACAATCTTAAATTATTTAAATTAATATTTTCAGGTTAACTTACTATGGTACATTTATCTATTTTGATAGTTACTCGTTGCTATTAGAATATGTAATTAATTTATACTACAATTTATAATTTAATCATTATAATTTATGTAATAAATGTTCCCAAACTATATATTTATGCAATGTCAAAAATAACATGTAGTATGAGTTGATGAACTTTTGAATCTTAAGCCATAAATAAACAAATTGGCACAATTTTCCCTGCTTTTTAATCTATTTTATTTGTGTTTGAAAATATTATTGGTTTCGATATTAGGAGATGAATTTTTAGAAAGAAGTAAATTCCAAGCATTTTTGAGTGTAAGATTTTATGGCATTGGCATCTCTGCTACTACCTTTAATCAAATAAGAAGGGATACAATGTATTTTCCTTTTTCAATTGTTGTTCATAAGTTTACTTAACCTAATTTTTAAGCAATTGGTTCAACGTGCTGAACAAAGAGATATAGTTATATGAATTGACGTCATTATGTTTGTTTATATTTAATCATCTCTCTCTATTTATATTTGGTTATAATTTTCTGTATAAGAGTCTTCAGTTTTTATAAATGTATTCTATGATTACGTACAAAATCTTTAATGATTGAAGTTAAAATTTATTGCTGATTGCCGAATACATATATATGAAAATAAAATATAATAAATACTAAGGTAAGGAACACGACCACACATTGGGGTATTCGTGCTAATACAGCATATTCTGATTATGCATTAAATTTCTTATCTACAGTTATTTTTCATTTTTGAACATTTTATAAATATTCAATCACGAACTTTTTCATTTTCTTCTTACATAACTTAATATCTACCATAGAAGTGTACAGTGCACTTCAAAATAAGATTTGACACTTATTAGTTTTGACTCTTTTAGCATGACGTTAATATGCTTCATACTTAAGTCTTCACTGGATTTTGCCGACGAAACCGTATCACCGCTGAATGAAGTCGGTTTTGATAACTATTTTTTTAGGTAATCTGTAAAATGTATTTCCTGTCATATAATTATAACCTTTGTACCAGTTGAGACGAAAAGTTTCAGCTTTTCCTTCGTTCAATATGTGTTTGCTGTTTTTGACTTCATTACTTGGGAGTATGAAGTTTGAGAATATTAGGAAAGCTGATTGAGAATCTGATCGAACCATAATCTTCAACGATTTAACTAGCTAGGGTAATGCCAATTTGTTGTGGTTCAGGGATGCCCTAGAAGAAGAGTGGGTTGGATGTGGAGCGACAAACCACTGAGAGGATTCGGGCAGGTATTCAAGGACGTTTCTTTGGAGAGTGGAGTTAACTGATAAGCCTAGTACAGTTGAGCACCGAAATTGTAATAGAACGATGTTCTTTGTCTCTTGATAAACCTTCTTTCTTGCCCAAAGAGAACGAAACAGGCTTATGTAGTTATTTAAAAGGAATTTAAATTTATACTTTCAATGTAAAAAGCCAAGTATGAGAACCATAAAAA
>NW_027292157.1:0-1206 GCF_016086655.4 Lepeophtheirus salmonis | reverse complement strand
AAAGTGGATAGAAATATTGGATTGAGGTGGTTAAGTGATATATTCTAAATATGGGAAACTTTAGGTATAAACGAAAGACTCATTAATGCAACTGAGTCGGATCAGTACGTTCACTAAAAAGGGTCCTTCAAAAGAACAAATTGATCGCAAACGACACAGCACTAGTCAAAGACTACTAGAAGAAATACAGAAAGAGGCAAATATGGTGAAAATGATTAACTTTACTAGCATGAATACCCTATCTTAAAGATAAAAAATGAAAATGATTTTATTTATATTTAGCTTATTTCTGTTAAAATTCTAAACCTAAACGATTTACTATTAACTATTATTATATAATAGGTATATTTGAGGCTATGACTTTGCGTGATGTTTTTGAAAACACACAACTTCTTCTAATATTCAATGCTACTATCTCCTTGAGTAAAATTGTTTTGTGTCCGAAAAGAGAATAGGATTGTAATCTATACTAAGTCTGTGACATACATATATATATATATATTATAAGCACTTTGTCCACAAGATATAAACAGGATAACTTCTTTTTAAAGCACTAGATATTCAACAAGTTGAGATATAAGGAATTAATGATATAAATATTGGCGATGGATCATAGATATAAAATAAATAAAGTGATGATGTTAAAAAATAGTTGACACTGTCAAAAAAAAAAAAATAATAATAATAATTGACCAAAACATTTGAATTGTTGAGTTGAAGTATATTATAAACATAGAAGGGGCTATAAATCTATATATTTTTTAAATGTTTATTATAATAAAATAATTTTATCAATTTAGAGACGTCAATAGGTTAATAAATTATTTTTAAACAGATTATTATGACTATAATTAAAGTAAGGAATCAATAATAATAGTTTCTGATATTGAATAAGATTACTGAGTATTTCCCATACTTTGGTCCTTTGAGTATTCCCACTTTCATGTTTTTCCAAATGAAATAATTTAATACCTGCATAACATTTTGAAATCCTATCCTAATAAATTAAAACACCTATTTTTTTAAACCAATATTTTTTACTTAGGCTATACAAATGCTATAAAATTGTTTAAGCTCTTAGCAGAATTACTATTGGGACTATAAAGCTTTATTTGTCACTTTAGGAGAATCAGGAGGCCATACAAAGAAAGTATGGAAACTAAATACAAGTCTGTTAGATAATGTAGCAATCGAGACGTACTTATC
>NW_027292156.1:0-1252 GCF_016086655.4 Lepeophtheirus salmonis | reverse complement strand
TCCCTTTCGCTATTCACTATTTCATTGTTTGACTCAATAGCACTAATTGTGGGGTTGGAATGAAGTAATTTTGACTACGAAAAAAGTATCATTAGTACTACACGGTGTTCTTAGACACAATTCATAGCCAATTTAAAACAATAGGAATGACAATCACAGAACCAACACCTGAACCTATTTCTGATATGATCAGAAAGAGCTGACGTGTTATATTTGGCTCTTTTGTTGTCTTCTGCAACAGTCATTTTGCCTTTATCTGATATCACTGATGGGTCCACAACAACAGAGAGCGATTTTTTATCATTTATCGAAATTATATCTGGGTAACGGGGCTTTTACCATTATACACTTTGATTTTTTGGTGTACATTCCACCTAACACATTTCATGGAACTGGCTATGATTTGCTGTACAGAGTCATGTCTGTCGATGCGAGACTGCTGAGTTCTGGGGCATATTAGTATTAGATGATCAAGGTTTTTTACAAGATCATGACAAGTTTCACATTTATTGATCAACCCTGGTGTGTATGTAGCCTTACAAGCTTTAGTCTCAGTTGAAGCAGAGACAATTTTCATGGCCGCTCCAAAATTATTATGATATACTCAAAGGATTCTATTTTTAAGGTAGGAGTAATTAGCTACGCCCTCTACTACAGAGGATAGCCCCACCGTTTTAGTCTTTGCATTAAGGCCCCTACAACTACGGTTATCGTATTCCTTATGTGTCTAACCATAGTCCTTCCAATTTTAATGGGTATTTGTTTGGGTAGTTTAAGAAATTTATTAATAATTAGATTGATTATTGGGTTTTTACTTACTTTGAAAATCGTGCACCTTAAGTCCAGAGACTATAATGCATCAAATCACCTTGAATACTTTTGGCGTACAAAAACTCATTGGCTGTATCATTAAAGAATCCAGCCCATACTATTGGAAGCTTTTTGATCATGCTATCAGGGAATTTTAGACGTCTTAAAGCAGTTCCATTATAAATTTTAAAAACCACCCTCGGTAACAGGTGTACTTTCAAGGGCAGAACTTTTTGTTGATTACTGAATTTATATTTATTGAGACAATTGATTACATCTCTTATTATATTTTTGATATATCCTCGGTCTCTTATCTAAGATTTCTATATGTAAGTCCCAAATATTAATAATTTTACCCAACCTGTAATGGCTTGACTTGGAGGTCATTAATTGTCAGTATTGGTATCATCAACTAAGAACGAGTTGTCGGTTAGAGATTTTG
>NW_027292155.1:0-439 GCF_016086655.4 Lepeophtheirus salmonis | reverse complement strand
CAGTTCTAAATAACTATTTATATGTAATATCAGGAGAAGCACATTATCTTTACGAGTCGCGAATTATCTTGCATTTGTTTTCCAATGACAAAAGAGACTCAGTAGTAATAAAGAAGTATACGATGATTCCATAGAGGATCTGGAGGAATAAATGTATAGGACAATAATTAACGAGAACCAAAGTCACTATCACAGACCTTGACATGAAGAGGCACTTGCAAAATCAACGATCTTTCCATTAAAGGATACAAGATCCACCGACCAAGTGAAGCACATGTTCAAGGGATCTCACCTTAAGAGTCGAGATCCCTTGAAGAGAGTATCTAGAAGAAGTGTGAATAGGATATTCCAAGGAACGGGATGGATGCAGATCCAACTCCTCACTTCTCTCACCTCTCTTCTTCTGCTGTAAGAACCCCTTTATATTGTTTGATGGCAA
>NW_027292154.1:0-604 GCF_016086655.4 Lepeophtheirus salmonis | reverse complement strand
TACTCAATTATTAATTGTATGTATATTTCTACAAATCTTTACCTAGATTAATAGGAAATTACAAGGTTATACCATAACGCGTGTACAACTTCTGTTTGACTTCTACTATGCTTTTAATATTGACGTCATAGTAAATGAGTGATTGTGTGTTTTGTCAAAAATCTTTTTTCCTTGCCCAGCAGTCGGTACGATCAAGGAATACTAGAACTACTGGAAAGGAAAGACAAATATTGAGCTCACACTAGGAGGCTGGCTCTCTCTTTTTTGTAACTACAAAAATGAGAAATGACCAGTAAGAGTTCTGAGCATTGATTGATAAATTAATCCGACTCACAGTATTTGAGTTATTTATCCTTGATAAACATAAAGTAAGATAACTGGTTAGTTGCTAATATTATAGTCAATAGTGTAAAATACATATACCTATACATCATTGATAGCCACGGAGTCGGATTGAACATTTGCGTATGTTTGTGAAAGAAGAGTGTAACACTGAGGATTTGTTGGGGAGTTATATGGATAATTTCTCGTAGCAGTGTAGAGGATTTGTTGGGGGGGAGTTATATGGATAATTCCTCGTAGCACTCAAGTTCGATTTAAGGAT
>NW_027292153.1:0-505 GCF_016086655.4 Lepeophtheirus salmonis | reverse complement strand
CATGGCCATGTTTCTTGACGACCGATTTGGTGGGGATGCCATTATCTCTGAAATGAGGCTGCAGATTTTGAATTCAGCGTGGAGCTCGGCAATCTTTCTAATCGCGATGAATGGATTAAACGAGATTATCAACTCCAGCTTTGAACATCTTAAAATAAATGAAAAGTCACTGAAGTGTTTTTTATACGCGCATGACCTTACCTTATTTATAAAGGGAAGACAAGAAAATCTACTATATTCCATGTTCCATGCCATCAGTCATTCAGGATTTCAAAAAAAAAAAAAAAATCGGGTGTCTCCATCAACATCGAGAAAAAATTATTTCCAGACTTTCATAAATGCCCCTTATCAGCGTTGATGCTTTAACCGGATTGTACTATACATATATATAAATCTATTTTTTTGAAAATACCAACATTGAGTAAAAATATGTCCATGAAATATTGAGGTGTGAGTATGCATAAGTGTTGTAAAAAATATATGGGGCATTTTTCCTTGACTTGAT
>NW_027292152.1:0-1721 GCF_016086655.4 Lepeophtheirus salmonis | reverse complement strand
AAACATTGAAACACAGTATATTCTGGTTCTTTTTATTAGTCCATGCATTTTTAAAGGCCAATATGCAATGGTGAGCATAGTCTCATATATAAATGAAATTCAAAATGAGATAATTTATGTCAAGGTTATAGATAAATATCTATTTTAACCATTCTTCTTTATTTTTAAATCAAACGTTGGTCTAATAGACGCTAAAAATAATACTATTTCAAACTTATTATTAAAGATTATGTCTTCTCAATTTAAAAATAAATTAAATCAACATATTTATTTAAAAAGTAAATTGTTTTTCTATACAATTTTGTATTTATTTCAATCAATTTCAAGCATTTCATAGGTTTATTTATTAGTTATACTCTATATGTATGTTTAATTCTAACAACAATTATACCTTTTCTTAACAATACTCCCTTTTGGGCAATTATCCCAATGGGAAAATTTAAGCAAATCCTAATAAATGATGTTTCTGAAGTATAAATAATTTGATTTTCACAGTTTGGAATAATTGATTTTCAATATATTTGGAAAGAGCCTTGTGTGGGGAGAGGCCACTTTTTGATACCAGCAGGAGTGAAAGAAATCCATGGCCTCTGTAGCAAGACTCTTTTGAGTTCTTTTTAACTCTCTTTTTGGACATTTTACCCCCTTAGAGCCATAACACGTATCTCCTCGACTACACCTTTTGAGTGGTTGTATAGGGCGATGCCTGCAGTGTCACTCATCCAAACACTAAGTCTCTCAAAGCTACTATCAGGCGGCACTGGGACGCCATGGCAAATAACTAAATCCACAGTGGGTGCCAGGCCCTCTACCAGAAGCCATCATTGCCGCTAAGGGAGGCTACATTAAAGATTAAGAGATCTCATCACATATCTATTTGTAGTAATTATTTTGCTGAAATTCTATTGTTAATTAATAAATTATACCTTGTTGAAGATTTAAATTCAAAGTCTTCAAATTTTATTTGACCACTAGATTACCAAGATTTTCTAGTATCCATATTGCTTACTAAGATAGAAAAAAAAGTGCAAATTTGGATAAACTTGACCTGGGTGACCTTTATTTGTGGAAAAATATCTCATATGCATCTAAATTCTAAAAAATAAGTCAAATTTCTCTATAATACAAATAAGTTGTAAGGAAGTTTAGTAGGAGTCACTTTTAGATATAAAATCTTGTCATATTACTTAAAATATGTCATTTTTAACTTATATAAATGAAGTAATATCATCAAGGTCATTTTACCCTAAACGTTCAAAAATTAAAAAAACAAACCCTCTTGGATTCCCCAACTAATTTTTTTTACCATAGTGTAGCTGAAAATATGTAGTTTATGAAATGTAACTTTCATTTTTCTCTCTGCCCTACCGTATACCTTTAATTAGCCTATAAAGTATGTGACAGTTATCCCTGTATGAATTCAATTTACTGGTATAATATTTATATTTTTAGATTTACCATAAAATAACCATTAGTGTGGAACAAATTTCTTCACGTTAGACCAAAGAAAAAAAGATGGAGGGTAAAATAAATGGTGTGTCTCATCGCTTATTGACGCGGGAATATGTAATGCCAAGATCTCTGCTTATTCCCATTACAAAGATTAATAAGCTGAATGATGACAAAAAGAGCCGTGAGAGGAACCCATCCATTAAGAGAGTTTATTTCTTCAATAAACAAGAAGTTTAACACTCGAGTGAGAGTGCGGTTGACCCTGATTG
>NW_027292151.1:0-26576 GCF_016086655.4 Lepeophtheirus salmonis | reverse complement strand
TGATAAAATGTTCTTAATCTCATAATCATATTATTAATATAATTATTGTCACCAATGAGTGCGCGAATGGAGATAAAAATTTTATTGATAAGTTTTTTTTTAATTGTTATTTTAAATATATTTTTGTTTTTCCATCAATAAAAACATATAATATTCAGGTAATATTATCTATTGATAGTATATGTCCCGCTCCTTCTATATAAAAACTGTAAATTTTGATTTTTTAGTCTTTATATTATATCAAAGTCTTTTTATCATAAAAAACTCTCTAGGAATTAATTTATAGTTTATATTTTTATTAGAGAATCTTGTTTCATTCTAAAATAGTAGTTTTCTAATTTATATTCATCTGTTGAAATCTTTTAATTTGTGTAATTATGTAATATAGTGTTGAATCCAGTGATATTCGGTAATAACATGAATAGTGATTTCTTCTTTCCTTAATGTTCACTTATATTATATAAATATAATGTATAATCTAGTTTATTAAACCAAATTTTCGTGTAATTATTTTCTTAAACTATCTTTATAAACCATCTCTTTATTGTCTGGTTATTACATTCAACTTGACCATTTCATTGTATATTTCTTGGCCTTAAATGCTTGATCTGTATTTTATTTTCACTGTTAAATTCATAGAAATTTTTATCTATAAATTTTAATCCGTTGTCACATTTGATTATTTTTTGGAACTTGTTAAGCATTGAAACATTTTTTAATGTTATCTAAAACCTTCTTCTCTTCATTTTATTTTTAGTGGCATTGAAAAGGACGAATATACACCTATTATGTTTAAGATATATTTATATTCTTCATTGTAATTTTCGTATCTAGACAAATCCACCAAATCTATCTGAAATCTTTCTAATGGTTCCTTTACAATAATATTTTTTTTTGATTGACTTTTTTAGAAGAACCATTTTTAAACAATTTTTACAATACTTAATGATATCTTTTATTATCTCCTTCTTAATTCTAAAAAATTTTTTCTTTAAAAAGACTTTAAGTTTATTACAACCATAGTGAAAATCAGAATGTGCGAGTTTAGTTTCATGGTCCATTTTATAAACATTTTAATCTATAATTACAAGTTTATAGTTACTTTCATTTGATGTTTTTTACAAATATTCACCAATTCATAAAATTCTTTGAATTTTTTTTACAGAATCTGTATTTTTCACTTCTTGAAAAGCTTTCTGGTAATTTATATTCTTTCAAAAACACTAAAAAATTATTATATTTCTCTGTAGTCATTATTAGGTTTTTTATATTCGTAATTTTATAATAAATTATATATAAATGTATTAAATAAACAAGTTTATAAAAAAAATGTTTAATTATTCAGTTATTCTTGTGTAATATGTCAAAGTCTTTGATTAGTTTCTTAGGAACTAAGTTTAAATCTTATTGTTGATTTTTTTTATTAGTCGTCTGACGCGCCACGATAATTATGGTAAATCTTTAAGAAACAAACTATATATGCAAGATAAATTTATTTTTTATGGCTTAAACTTCAATTATCTAGAGTAATTTTTCTCACAGATGTAAGGAGTGATTAGGCAAATTTTTTTTAAAGTTTCTAAAAATATATTTTTACTAATTCTAATATTTTCTTAAAATAAAATTACTCCTCTCATTATAATGGAAACAAAAAATTTTTAGAAAAGATTCTCTTAAATCTGCCATAACATCTTTTATTGGTTTCATACTTTATCTCATTGTTGAATAACTCGACTGTTTGTGTATAAATATTAGTTAATTTATCTACAAAGTTGTATTTATGACATACAGTTTTGCGATCAAAACTGTGATTCCTAAGTTTTATATACGATATATACCCGTCCATATGTATAAATTTCAGAAGCAACTTGTAAACATATTATCTGTATAATCATTTCTGTTTTCTTATTCTCAGTTTTTTAGACATCTAGTAATTTTACATCATATCTACAATACACTGTAAATCAGTCTTACTTTTTGATGACCTTTCTCTGTGATTTTTGATTGAATGGTTTAACATTATATCATCTATTTGTACAATTTTACTTAACCCTTTGTGTTTATTTTTAGAAGATATGGGGCTTTAATTAACTTGACTAATTTTTTTAATAATCTTTCTTTAATATTCCTTAATATATCAATTTTTCCATTATATTAGTGACAGATGTTTTAAAGGCGTAATTTATTATAACCTACATAACATTTTTATTGAGACATCTATGCCTTCAAAGAACGAATAAGTTTTAATGAGGTATAATCCCTAAATATTATACGTATTTCGACATTTAACTTCTAAATATATAATTCTTATGATCTTTTATGCTTGACTAAAGATAGAGATAGAGAACTGAATCTACATATTATCTAGTTTTCTAAAAATAGTTCTCTATTAAAAATATCATGAATTATTTGGCTCATATGTATAGATAATTTGGAGAGCACAGAGAATTTTTATATTATAGTTTAATTTGTCAAAAAAAATTAATAAAATAACAAGGTCAAAAATTTTGCACCAGGGGGAAATTTTGTCCCAGGTCCAAATTTTTTTGATTGTTTTATCCATAAAATATTAATATACTTTATATTTAAAAACATATATTTATCAATTTAAAAAACAAAATCTTTATCTTTTTTAAATATAAAATTATACAAAATATTTTAAACGTATAATAGTTTTGTAATATACTCTTTTTCAGATATAATAAGCTGTCCTATTCTAATTCTTTATGGTACTAGTTTTAATTTGCTAATACATTTGTTATTTTCAGATATAAATCATCTTATTGTTTGATTATAAACAATTATTTGTTCTGAAGAAATACTTATATGGCATGTTTTTTATATTTTTATGATTTAATATTAAAATTTAAAACACATTTATAATTCTCTATATTTAAGTTTAGTTAATATATTGATTTTTTAATGAGAATTCAATATTAATATGTTGAATTATTCCAAAATTGTATTAATAAAATATAAATTTAATTTTAATACATAAATGTTTATTACAATTTTATAATGAAACCTAGTTTATATATAATCTCGTTTGCGACTAAATATCTAATAAATGTATTAAATTAACAAATATATAATATAATTATCTCTTATATTGTTGTCGTATAATGTCTTTACATCTTATTTTAAATTGTGAGAAATTATATAAAGTTGATTTTTTGCAATTAAGAGATTCAATTATCAAAAAAATCATTTTCTTTTCACCTAATAATCAATCAATAGTTTATTTAATATAAAATATCTATGTAAGTTCTAAAAGGTTTATTTTTTATCATATCTCTAACATCTTATTTAGATAATTGTTCAATCTGAAAATACAAATACTTCGAAGTCATTTAAGATTCTATCTATTTGAGTTATTTGACATGATTTTTTTGATAATCATTTTATATTTATTATCTTTTTTATTTAATATCTTTTTTATTATATCGAACTATTATTAAAATTATCTTCAGAAAAAGAAATATCTTTTTAGGATAAAGTCAGATTTATTTTATATATCTTCCTTGCTTAAATATTTTTCTATTTTAAAGCTAGTAGGTGTGTATTTTGATAAGGAACTTATATTTAGAGGCTTATCAAAATCTTTCAAATAATTATAACTTCTATATCCAATATAGTAAAACTCAACCATTCATTCTATATCTGATTTATTATTAAATATCATAAAATCAAAATATGAGAGTTTTTAATATTCTTAGTATGGAAAAGCATGCTATTCTTTGTTTATTGTTATGTTTACGAAATGAGTGCTCTAATGGTTGTTTTCATTATGTAAATTGAATTTTATATTTTCGTATTATCATTTATAAATTCTTCACTATCAATTTTTTTAATAAAGTTAAGTTATGTTTTTTGCTTTAAATTTTCTTGTTTCGATTTCGAAATCCTTTTTTTAATAATATTTTCAGTAACTTTGTTTTAAGCATGAATGTTTTTAGTCTCATTGTGTGATTCCTTATCATAAGCGTCTTTCTTAAGAAGATATTCTAACGTGTAACTTATAACAGCTAAATAATTATTTTAAGAAAATTATAACAGATATGTAGTGTTTTTGTATTCGCAAAAAAAAATTAACTTAATTTTTGAATATTTAGATTTATTAAATAGATTTCTATTTTTATATTAAAAATTAAAATCAATCATAAAATATTTTGAATAATAAATAAAAATTGCTAGAAATATATTTATATTGGTATTTTAAAAAAGAAAAATATATATTCTTCACGTTATAAAAAACATATGCTTTTAGATTAAAATATTAATTATACTGCTAAAAAAATTGAATCTGTCTTTTTTAAAAGATTTTAAGAATACATCTATTTTTATAAAATCCTCCATTTATTATTATTTTAAAAAGGTATGGAAACCCTATTATCTCTTATTATTATAAAAATGTAATTTAATTTTAAACATTCTTAATTATTCTTTTTAACATTTTTAATTTGAGAGCAAAGAGATTAATAAAAAAAATTAACTTGAATATGTAATTCTCATCGCCATAAGAGGCAGATCGAAAAACAAAAAAAAAATGAAATTTTTTTAATTCTACGAAACAAATGTTTATTAATAAATTTCTTTTAATCCCACAATATTCTAAATATACCGTATTTTCACAAATAAATATTTAGTTATAATGTAAATAGCTTATATTTATACAGTTTTATCAATTTTTTTAATACAAAATTCTGATATAGGTCACTAAAACACCATCTTCATTAAAAAAAATTAATATACAAAAAAAGAGGATTGAGTGAAATATAGGATGTGTTCAAAATATTCTAAAATTATTGCATGAAAAAAGATTAATACACAAAGAGGTATAATGTAAGATTTTCAAGAAACTAATGAAATATAAAAGAACTAAGACAAATAATGAATATAAATTGAAGTATATAGATAAAAATGCAGATATAAGACTATTTAGATATTAAAAAATTCTTTTTTTAAAATTTTTAAACAGACCCTTAAAAATATAATTATAGGTATTTCTAAATTCTTTTAAAAATCAACATATAAATAGATATATGGGAAAAATAACATCGAAAAATATACATATTAATCAACTTAAAAATATTAGGGGTTATTTGAAAAGGATTAAATTATATAAAACAGGAAATGAAATTAAGATAGTTTATATTGATGAAACTTGTGTTTTTAAGAGTTAAAAAGAATATTTAGATAATTTGAATCTTATTAAAATATTTTAAAAGGTTTTTTTTTTAATTACCAAAAATAGAAACCTTGATAAGTTGACAAAAATATTTATAAAATAACAATGCATTAGTATAACATGGTTAGAAAAGATATAATATTATTAAAAATGTTTTTAATTAATATAATATAATTAAAAATTTTTAGATTATAAAAACAATCAAATACATGCTCAAAATATAAATCTTTGTAAATGGCTAAAAAAGATTTTAAAAATATTCTGGAAATAAAATAAACTATTTGAAATATTTTCTTTTTGAATATATTTTTCATAAAATATTAAAAAATCTTTTTAAATTTTTTAATTCATTAATCCAACTTTGAATCATTTTAATTCTATTGAAAATACTATTATTTTACAGTGAATATGGTGTTTTAGGGGCCTATATCCCCAATTTTCCCAGAATCTTTATCCGTTTTAATAATAACATTTTATGCTTTATAAAATCTTTCTTATTATTTTTTTTAAATTTAATGTAGGATATATAAATAATATTTTTACTAAATAATAAATATATTTATTCAACATTTTTGATTATAAATTTTTAATTCTGTTAATTTATCTTTGCCTTTATTTTTTTTACTTTTTGCACACAATAGATTACATTTTATATATTTTAATAAAATTTCTTCAAAATTTCAGATAAAAACACCATATTTTAAGATTAATACGATTCTGGGATCAAAATTGTTAACATTTTTTATTTAATATCTTATGTTAATAACCTCAAATTATTATTAATAAATATATGTATCATTGTTTCATATATTTGAATAATCTATAATATTCATAAAATCTTCATTATTAAATAATTTTGGTATATTTTTGTTGTTTATGGTATCAACAATTACTTAATTTTTATTATAGTTTTGTTTAATTGTATAATTCTCATTGATATTGTATTTATGTTTATTTCTTCAATTAAATCAGTAGATTTTTATTGTTGTTACAGGATTTTCATTTTTTTAATTTAATCTCATAATATGATATTTTAAAGTCAATATGTTTCTTTTACACAATAATGAGATTTATAGTGAATATTCTAAACTGTTAGGCTTTTTTTATAATTTATATAGATATTGCAATATTCCTTATGTTTTTCATAGTTAAAAGAAAAATATTTTATGATATATTTTGAATTTATTAGAATTATACATATTTTGAATTAAACTTTTAGTTAAGTAATCTTTAATCTTATTTTATTAATTTTCAGCCAATTTTATCAACCTAACACTACTTTATTATAAAATAAAAAACAAACATATTTTTGATTCTAGAACCATATAAATCTTTTTAATATGGTGTTTATTTTTATTTTGATGTCTTTTCTCAAATAATTTTTAATTCTAAAATTTATATTTTATAACTTATCATCTTTTTTTCTCTAAAAATAAAGAAAATGAAAAATTAACAGAATTAAATAACTCCCAATCAAAATTTAAATAAATTATTTGTAATAATATTATATACTTATCATATATATCTTTATTTTTAATTTTAGTCTCATTACAGAAAAGAATTTATAAAGTAAAATATTTTATAAATACAACAAAATATTATTTCACAGTTTAAGCTAGGATTGATATATCTTAGAATTTTTCAAAAATATTCAACAATCTGATTCTAAATTATTTGATTCCATTACAAATATTATTTTTAATTTCATTATATTACCGCTTTCTAATAAGTTACATAATTTTTTAATTTCAAAAAAATTTTTAAGAAGAGTTTATAAAAAGAAAATATATAAGATTAATATTATATTCTCCGATAATGGAAGAGCTAAAACAATGGTACATTATCTGAATGTATGAGATAAATATATTATTTAATATTCCCCATTAAGTGTGCTGTAGTTTATCTTAAAATCATTCCATATTTTTATGTATACATATGGAGCACATATATATGCAGAAGTTTCTACATAAAACCTCCCTTTTTCTTGTGCAGCTCTATAAAACCCAACTTTATTCAAAAACATTATATTATTATCTTTGTATTATTCTTCCAATTGTTTTAATATTGTAGTATATTTATATGTTAAAAATATTATTTTTTATTTAAGGTACAATTGGAACTTTTTATAATAAATAATGAAATTTATTAAAAACTAGTTCAATGTGGTTATTGAAACCTAAATATCAAATTCATTTTTTATATTTTAAGTTAACTACATTAAACCTATTGCGCGGTCATAACTAATACACTTTATTGTATATTCTTCACGAAGAAAACTAAGAATAGAATTTACATTTCTTTTAGAATTTAAATTATCTATTTTCAAATGAAGATTTTAAATTTTTAAAAATATATTATAATTAATTTCAATGTTTAACGACATAAAAACTTATATAAATTCATCATAGTTACAGTTTTTTCATCTATTATCTAATGTTTTTCCTTTTTGTAATATTTAATTTTTGTTCTATTTTTTATTGAAAAATTTTTATATTATATAAAAACTCTATATTATTCACATATTCTTTTTTTTTTGTTATTTATTAGTCTTTATTTAAGAAATTTAGATAATCCATATTAAAATAAAATGTTTGTGTTTTCCTTGTTATTAATATATAAAAACTTTGTATTATAGGAAATATCTATCCAAGACTTTATAATTTATATATATTTATTATTATAATTATATAAAAATAAATTTTTAATTTTATATGTAGGTCATTAATTATAATATATATACTCTACCATATTTGACATAATATAAACTTGTTAACATAATAGACTATATTCATTTCTATAAAAACGTCTTTATATAATTTTCGTATTAAAATATAACTGTGGTATCTGCTAAATCTGTAGAGGAATCTTTTCTTTTATATTATAATTAATATTTATAAAAAATATATAATTCTTGAAATATTATTTAACTGTTGTATAACATGAACGTTATTTTACCCCTTAATCTTAAAAATTTCAATTTAAACATTGTTTATCTTAGCTTTTTAATATATTTAATATATATACAACTAGTTTATTCACATATATTGCAATTTATAAAATATTATAATATTATTTATTTAAATATATTAAACCATATTATTCTATAAGTATATATGATAATTATGTATATATATATCAAATTATTGTCGTTTATTATCGTTTAATTATTTATAGATAAGTTATTAAATCTTATTATTTTTCTTATTTAACAGATTGTAAACTAGCGTAGGCTTTTATATGTTTAAGTTAATATATTATATTAAATTTTTAATAAAATAGACTAAAATATAAACTTTATTACGGTTTCCAAAAATTATTCATACATATTAATCCAAAAAATCAATAATTTTATAATAGAGAACAATTTTTTAGAAAAAGAGAAGACATTAGGTTTTGTTATCAATATTTATTTTCAGTTAAATATTATATGTTAAAAGAAGAATATAGTTGAAGATTCAATGTTAGAATATATATAAGATTTAAGGAATGTCACAAGACATGCATACAATATATGACATTGTTGAAAGAATGATAGGTTTAAGCGATAACTAATTTATATTATCAATATAGAAGTATTTGTTTAAAATAATATATGAACTCTTGTCTACGAGTTAGTTACAATATAATAAAACATTCTGTATTCAATAAAAATAATTAAATTTATTTTAATTGATTTGTCATAGATATTTTTCTCCTTTTTTAACGGGTCAATACTTGAACAAACAACATACCTTTAACTTCAGATTTTATTGTAGGTCTTCTATTTGAAAATATTTTTTATTCAATATGACTTCTAATTTGTTATGACTATAATTATATTTTTTATGCTCCTGTCTAGTTAGCTCCTTCATGTTTATTATATCAATATCATAAATAACTATTATAATATTATTATTATTTTCCTTCTCATACAAAACTCTTTGAATTAATAAAAATTTAGACGCCTTCTCCATAAATTGTTTATTCTGATATCATGTAATTTATAGTAATGTATATCCGTTTTCTAAATAGTTTTTAATATATTAATATATTCGTTATTATATTCAATAATATTTTTAGTGGTCATAAAAATTAATTAATAGTATAAATTTTGTATATCTTTATATAAATATTATACTATATTTAGCTTAATTGATAAATTTCATCGTCTTGTTATAAAGGGCTTCTCTGTTTGTGTTTCAAAAAAAAAATGATGTTGCATGCATGATTAGTATTATTTATGACTCGCTACATTAATTAATATGAACATAAAAAAAAACAAGAGAATCTTTTTTTTCACGTTTTTAAATAACTAATTATTCAACAAATACTGTTAAGTAGATCTTAGATTTTTAATTTATCACGATGGTTGACAAAAATTGAAATAACAAAGATAACAATTAGTCTTAAATATTTATTAAAAACTCTGTCATTATATTTTTGTAGATATTTTCAGTTTTATTTAATGAAAAAAAAAAATAAAGATATAATATTCTTTTAGAAGACTACAATATATATAATCAGTAAAAAATTTAAATATTTCATTATAATTTAAATAAGTCACTCTTTTCTTGAAAAATCCCTTCATATATTATATTATCTGTGTAAAAAAATCTCCAGAATTTAACTTATGTTATATTTATATAAACAGTAATTTAATTCTAAAATTTATATGTTTTATCTTATACTAGTTATAATAATTTTAGGATAATTTTTGTAATTATTTTAATTAATATATAATTATTATATTTTTTTAAAAATTTAATATTAATCTGCTTAACCGTTGTGTAAAAAAAAACGAAATTTAAATATTATTTTTAACTAGCATTTTTTTATATTTATCATAATTACGCCCTATACAATAAATTGTTTATATTATTCCTATGAGATTTTATATATAAATATTTGGTAAAACAATAAAGATTTTTTTGCGGGTAAAAACAAGCAGGTCTTAATATTAAGCTCATCTTTATACGTATAAACTTTGTTTTATTTTTATATTTTTCATATATAACAATTTTAAAGATCACTATACTATTCTAAATGCACATATAAGGATTTAAATAACAGATTTTATAATATTGTTGGTTAAAAATCTTGAGTTTATTAAAATATTTAAATTCATTTAACTACCTAACAATTAATTCTTAAGCTAATTTTTTAAATATGACGGATAATTAATCTATAGTTATATTATAACAAGATCTTTTTTAATAACTTTTTTGGTTATTTAAACGTCATTAGTTATTAAAATTTTCTAAAATTATTTACGATTGTGTTTCTCTTTTTTTCAGTATTAAATTTATGTTTCTAAAAACTGTGTTTGCATATTAAAACTTGTAGATTTTATCATAATTTTAATTTCTTATTTTATTGCAGTTCTTTAATTTAATCTAATAAAAGAAATTTGAAAAATTATGTTTCAATTAATTTTTAAAATAATTGAAATAACATCAATGCTGATTAGTAGCTAAAAATTTACATAAACAGTATAAATATCTATCCTTTTAATTAAATCTCATAAGTTATTTAAATATATAATACAGGCTTTTTATAATTAATTTTATGTTTAAAACATTTTATTTGCTTATGTTATTATTTGTTTTTGTGTCTTTAAATAAAATTTAATCATTAATATATTTGTTTTTGTGTCTTTAAATAAAATTTAATCATTAATATATTTGTTTTAAGTATGGTTAATGCAGTCTCATACTTTATATAAGAACATAAATATCACTATATTAATGTAAAGACCTCTAAAATTTTTATTTAATAAATCTTAGTTGTGATTCTTCTTTATTTTTGATATATTGATTTTGTATTTTGGATGAAACTATTTTTCGGAACAAATAATGCAAATTCTATTTCCTTTTTAAAGATTAAATTTTCATTTCATAAGCCTCAATGTGTAGTCATCTATTTCAAATATTACAATGATAAACTTTTTTTAATGAAGTAAATTTATCTATTTCACCGTATATTAAAAATTAGGAAAGAAATAGATAAATATTGTTTTGTCATCAAATATAACTTGAATATAATTATAAATGTTCAAAAATTGAAAAAGATTAATATTTGTTATTTAAACTATAGCAATATTTTCAGAAAAACAAGAACATATGATTTCATCTTTACTTAACTTTAGTTCAATATAAAATATAATATGTTGGACAATATTTTATAGCTATCATGTAAATAATGATGTTTATGAAATAAAATATGAATTATGTCTTTTCTTAATTTACTTCTTTAACAATTTTTTTTCAGAGATTCAAATTTAATCAAGTTTAATAATTACAAAATTTAATATTTTCATAATATTGATTTATTTGATATTCTAAATATTGTAGAGGATAAAATTTTTAATAAATCTTAACTAATGTTATTTTTGTGAAAAATCTGTTAGATACCTTATTTAAATTATTATTAAAACTTCTATAAGCACAGGCATGTTTAAAAATTAGCGAAATCATTGTAAAAACATATTTTTAATTTTTTAATCAAAATGTTTAATAAGTTTATCATATTTCCAAAAATTTTCATCCTTATAAGTTGATTCAATTAATATAATTATAATCATCTTTTCTTATGTATTTTATATTTTTAATTTACATTATTTGTTTTTATGTCAATTATTGTGAAGTTTTTTGATAATTTTTTTTTATTTTAACTTAAATTAGAGTCAAACATTATAAAATAGTTTTTAGATATTTAATATTATAAAATTATAGATATATTCTTTTTAACTCTATTACTATTACTAAATAAAAATATTTTTTCTCTTAAAATATATAATTTCGCTTATTTTAAAAATTTACATAAGATATGAATAGAATATGTGTTTTAGAAAGTATTTTAAATAAATAATAGAAGAAAATTGTTTTAAACTATTAAATATATATATATTGAAATTTATACAATAAAATTGATTAATCTATAAACAGATAGAGTAATATTTCTAAAAAATTCATCAAATTTAAAATTGTAAAAATGATTAAATAGAGATTTAAAGAAACCAAACCCAGGGGAAACTTTTAATATAAAAAGATTTATTTTTAGGAAGTTTATAACAACTTTAAAAAATATTATCATTTTTATTTTAGAATTTTTAATAAATCTATTTACACAAGACAATGAAAAATACTATCAAAAATATATTTATTGATAAGTTTTTAGGAAGCTGTTAATTATTTTTGAAAAATAAAGCAAAAACATTATTGATATATATATCAATATTGCATTCCTAGACTAATTAAACATAATGTAGACAGGGTTATAAATATTAAAACTAGATTTATATCTATAACTTATAGGTATAAAAAATATAATTATATAAAAAATATTTTATTCAGCTATATACTACAATAACTATGATAATGACGGTCTGTTAATTTTTCGTCTAAAAAAAATTACGAAAAACAATTTTGAAATATTAACTAACGAAAGGTACAAATCCTAATTTTTTATAAAATATTAGCATATAATTATAAACAATAAAGCTATAAACATATAATTAGACCATATTAGGATAAGTAAATGTTGAAAATTATATTAAAAAAAAGACTAATATATAAGAATTTAGGGAAAGTTGCCAATTCTGTATTTACTAATATTATTTGGAAAAACAATTACAACCACTCACTATCTTGTGTTCTATTTAAATATAAATAAATTTAAGACATAATAAATAAAGAGAAAATACGAAAATAAATTATACATCAAGCAACGTTCTGGATATTATTCAAAAAATAATTATAGGAAGAGAATTTTTAAGATTTTATTAAAAAATAAATAACTGACTATAAATAAGCAATTCTTTTTTTATTCGGAAAATAGGAGATTTTTATTATAATATGGTATCTTTAAATAAATTACCCATAAATATTTTTAATTACGAATTATACATGTTAGTTTATTAAAGAGAAGTTCCCGTTTTTCTATATATTGCTTTCAAATAAAGCTATAAATATCTGCAAAATATGATTTAAATATTAAGTGAAAGATGCAAAATATAGTTATATATTTGAAAAAGGATTAAAAATTGTTCGTAATTAAATATTCAAATTTACTACCATTTGTGTTATTTTAATTTTTATCAGGCATTTTTGAAAAAATTCAAAATATTAGATTACCAAAACTACATTTCCTTAATTAACAGCTTAAAAGATATTAAGAAAATTATGTTACTATTTTTTGCTCGAAAATTTTATTTATAATCTTAATAACAAAGTTGAAGAGATTAATAGTTTATTTATATTTAAAAAAATATATAGGATTCATTGGTAAGAATAATATATATAATTATCTGTCTCTTAAAGAAAAATTGAACTATCTTTTAAAGAGTTAAATATAGATTATCTAGAACAACAAATTGTAGGTTGAAATAAAGTTCAAATAAAATAAATAGGAAATAATATTCTAATATAACTTTATTAATTACAAAACTTCTTCAAATAAGAATATAACTTCAAATATTAATAGATAATGTAGACCTTTTTAAATTTCGTTATTTATAGAAACCCTTTAAATAAAATTTAATAATTAATATTTTCTCGATTATATGCACGATTTTTATAGCCTAATATTTGATAATAAAAAATTCACAATTCCTAGATAAAGATTTCCAAAAAATTTATTAATTAAATATAAAAATTCTCTTTTATTTTTTATTTTGCCTTTTATATATAATTTTTTACTAGATTAAATAATGATGAATAAAATGTAAAATCTCCTTAATTAAAATTTATATATCTAATAATTTCATATTAATCAAAATAATAGTGTATCTTGGTATTATAAAAAATAAATATTAGATTGAAAATTCCCTTTTCAATATAGATATTTTAAAAATTTTGTAAATAAAATCTTAAATCGATACAATTTTAAACCTTATTTTATATTTTATTAATTATAATCTTATATTATTTACAGCTGTGAAGGCAGGATTATTTTTTAATATAGAAACTTAAACTTTAATACTCTAGATGTTGTTAATTATCTAAATATTTTTTTAAAACCTAATATCTGTTGTATATCCTATTTTATCTAAAAATTTGATTCCTATCTTCATGATTTTTTCAAATTCTAAAAATTCTAACGTATATTTATATCTTCTAATATAACAGCTGAAATGTTTATTTTTTAAATTATATTATTAAATTCTCGGAAACATATACCGATAGTTTTATTGAGATGACTCGAATATAGTTAACAAATTGTTCGAGAATAGATAAAATATAGAGATTTAATAATTTAATCATAAAAAACTTTTCAGACTGTGTAATATATGGTAACTTCCAACGCGTATCTTTTATTCAAAACAGCCTATTAATAAATATTTTTTTACAATCGTATAAACGGTGGTGTATTTCAACATTAACTAACAAAAATATCAATTACATTTTCCTAGAAATTTTTTACGAATTTCAAGATTAACTCATTTTTTATGATTCACGGTCAGTGTTGTTTTATAAATTATAAAATAACAATATATTATAATATACAGTTAAAAAAACCAACTTTATATTATTTTATAAATTCTTTACTTCTTTATATGTTTTAATTTTTTTCGTTTATAAGGTTTTATAAAATTTATATATAATATTAAAATTGCCAATAAATCTATTTATTTTCTTAAACCTAATGCTCTAATTAACATATTTTTATTTATATATATTAGGTGTTAACATATATTTTTGTCTGTTTATTAGATTATTTTTTCACTCATATACTCTTTTTTTCAATATTTTTGTTATAAGGATACGCTTATAAGCTAACATAGGAATTTTATATCGTTTTATTTATTTTGTTCAAAAAATTAAAACATAGAGTTCCCTTCAAAGCAGAGAGACTTGTATAGAAAATACATTTTTAGACTTTAAATACAATCTAAGATGTTTCTGGTAATTTTATAAATCTTCTTATATGTTAATATTATTAAGAAGTCTTTAACCTATATATATATGCTAAAAATATTTCAATTATACAATTAATAAAAATATTTCAATTTAAATAACAACAAAATGTCATTGAAAACAATATTTTAACATATAAAATAATTTTTAACTTTTATATAATATTAAAACATCTTCTACAAGTTTTAAAAGAAATATACAAAACAAAATTAAATGCTTTATATATTTTTTAATTATACAAACATTAATTAATACTGATAATAAAATTTTAAACTCCAGTGCAATATTTTATTTTTTTAGTCTATTAAAAATTATAAATTTTTTATTAAAAAATAATTTTTGATAAAAATATTCATTATTCAATATACCTACTTCTTGAAATATTTAATAACTATTACTTAAATCAGCCGACATGATGTTTTCATTTAGTTAAAAATATTTAGTTTATTTCAACTCTTATTTTTAAATAATAATGTTAAAAATCTATTTAATGTTATATTTCTTATTTTTTTTATTTAATAATGTAAATTCATATTTTTAACAGGTTTGTTGTAATTAAAAATAACTCTATCGATAGTAATAATTATATTATTTCATTTATAGGAGTTTTTATATTAAATGTGTTCAATATAATTTTAAATACACATAATCTTCATGTTATCTTTTTTTTTAATATTTCTTATTTTTTGTAAATTTTATATTTCCTTCTAGTAAATGATTGTCTATATTTATAACAATATTTTTTTCACATTTCATCTAATTAAACTTCTAAATATATCTTTCAGCATTTTCAAAAATTTCAATTATATATAATGTATAAAGTTTTGTTCAAAAATAATTTTTAAAAGAAAAATAGAACAATTTTATTAATAGACTTATATATAATTAGTTAATGAAATCTTCGTTAAATATAAAAGTTATTATGTAAAATATAGATATTAATCTATAAAACGTAATATTTTTAAACAGATAAAACTATTAATTGTATATCAAAACAGGTTTATATTTATATTGTTATAATGAAATTATAATTTAAAGAAAATGGAATAACTATTTATATATTATATTTTCAATCACATAGATAAATAATTTTAAGTTATTTTACCTAATTCCTCATCTGGTTAGTTATTTATAAGAATCTTTCTTATATATTTTTTTAATAACTCATATTATAAAACAAGAACCTTTTTTATTATATAGATATATGTTTTTTTAATCACCAACAAAAATTTTACATTTAAATAATTATATATTATTCAATTGCTTCTTGTAGTATATATTATTTTTTGTTATTAATAAAAAAATAGACTAGTATAATCTTTAATAAAGTAAATTCGTAATGTTTAACACTTTATATCTTCTATAAGTTTATGAAAAATAGAGTTAGTTAAATAAAGTACCACGCCTCTCATGGGTTTATAATCTATAAAAGGTATATTAGTTTAATACATATAATCCAATTAAAAATTATATAAAAATTGATTTTTCTAATCAATAAAGTTTTTATTGTGGTTTATCTCATAATGATGATTAAAATTATTTTTTCCCATTAATCTATTATAATTAAGAAATATAAGGCTTTTCGTTTAATTGCATAATTTATAAGATATAATAAATAATTTACATACGAATCCTAAAAACACAATTGATCTTGAAACTCGTAAAAGAATTGTTAGGAAGGCAGATGAAGGAAAAAGTGTATTTGACATTACATGTGAGCTAATGATAAAATACACAACCATTGACACAATAGTTAAAAAATATTTGTTGACAGTTTATATTTACATTTTATAAAAGTTACGTGGATAAACCCATCTATTCTAACACAATCTGAAAACATTACGGTAATTTTAGCTATCGATCCTAACCCTTTATACACTTTTAAATAATTAGCAAATTACATTCAAGCGTTTTAAATAATTAGCAAATTACATTCAAGCGTTTTAAATAAAGCAGTTTCAATAAACACAATCAATGGATATTACCGGAAATTTCATTACACAATGAGAAGAATAAATTTATCTCCAATTCAAAGAAATTGTGAGCTTGTCATTTCCGAAAGATATGATTATGCATTAAAATTTAGAAAAAAAATTATGAGGACAAAAATTTAATATTTTTAGATAAAGTAGGATTCGCAGTTGTTATTATACCAAAAAAAATATATAAATTTGCAACTAAACCTACAGTACAGCTTTGTGTCTCTAGATATAAAAATATCTCTGTTTTTGTGGTAGTAAATAATATGGGATAATAATTAATAAAACCACTATAAACTTTAATAGTATATACTTCAGATTCTGTTTAATATATATAAAGAATAACCGTACAGAAAATATAATTAATAATCCGGTTTTTATTTTGGTTAATTTCAGGATACACTGTTATTCAGGTTTATCCAAAATAATTGAAAATATCAATTTTAATATAATTTATTTACCTACATATATACCATTCATTAATTCAATAGATAATAGTTTTTCTAAATGGAAAAACTGTGTTATAAGGGGTGAAACAAGAATGAAGGATAATTGTTAAATTTAATTGAATGAAGGTTTTGAAAATATTTTTCCTGAAGATTGTGCAGGTTTTTATCGAAAAATGTTAGGCCATATAAATTGTACTTATAATAGAGAAAATATTGATCATTAAATTTTAATTAAAGATATTTTTTTATTTTAATAATATTTTATAAATTACGAAATTAAACGAAAACCTTATATATATAATCTTATAGTATTTAAATCAAGTTACTCAATAGCTTAATAAAACAACAAAAAAATTATTTTTAACTCTATATTTTATAAATATTACTGATTTTATGATTATCTATATTCAGGCCTTCCATTAATTTTTACAAAATTTTCTAATTATTCTAAAGTTAAAAAATTTAAATAGATAACGAAAAAACTCTTATTTTATCTGTATGTATAATGTGTATTTGTTATTCTAAATATTATATCTTATTTATGAAATTAGTACCTCATTAAAATATTAAATTCGGTCTTATTCGTTTTATTATATTTTTTAGGCTATTAAACAAACCAGTAAAAAATATTTTAATTATAACATATAATGTCAAGTTTAGTTTAGTTAATAAACAATTGTAGTTAAATATTTTTTATATATAAAACTTTATAACCTGATTTTATTCTATAATATTTAAATGTAATATTTATATGCACCTACATTTATTAGATTTTTTATGTTTTTAAAAAAAAGTTTTCAACTTCAAAAATTATTTTTAAAAATTTATTCTTAATTAAAATTTTTTATTTTACCTTTTTTAACATAAATAAACTAAAAAAATGTTAGAAAGAAATCATTGAATTTTCAAATAAAAAGATTATATATTATGATTTATGTGTTAAAATTATTAATTATAAATTTTACTTATATATATATATAATTAAATAGAAAAATGTTTGTGTATTTTGTACATATATTCTATTTATAGTAATTATTACATAATCATAGTAAATACCTTTTAAATTACTCTACAAATTTTTGATCCTGAAAAAATAGGATAAAGTTTTCAAAAAAACTTTGGATATTTTATATCAAATTATTTGTTTATAATAAATATTTGCTTGTATATATATATTTGATATTATAACACACTTATTTGTTTATATGTTGATCTGAATGTTGTATAATCAAATTTTTAATGTCAGCTTTAAAGGAAACATAAAATTATAATATATTTCCTGTATTTTATAAAGATGTTAAAAACTTTTTTATAGATTTGCTATGTTTATAAGGTTTCTTGACTTATCTCAAAGAAAAATATTTTTATCTTTAAAATATATTTTTGTTTCTAGAGGAATATATGTATAATCTAAGTAAGAAAATTACTGAGACATCAAACTTTGATTAATAATAGAAGAGAACCTAGAACTGTAAATCTTCATATTCAATTGTAAAGCTCCAAAACTTAAGTATAATACCGTTTATTTAATACTTAATAGAATTCTAAAATATGAGGAGGTTGAAGCAAGAAGATGCAGTGATGATAACAGAAAGCTTACAGAACTATATAAGTCTATAATTACAAAATAGATACAAAAAGATTGTTAATTGACTCTAAAAAAACGGGTCAAAAACATATAAAATGTTCATTAAATTACTATTTTAAAATATACGATTACTCGTTTTTAAAATAGTTTTGTTTATACATAAAAAAGAAGGGGTGTTTGTTATAATAGCTGAAATTGTGTAGACAAATCCTATATCTTCTGTTACGGTTTTAGATTTTTTGTAGACTTTAGACCCAGTAAATTGAGACCTACATGTAGAAAATCAGCATAATTTCATGTATTAGAAGCTGGGAGTAATATTTTTGTATTTTCTGTAACTAATAAACATGGAATAATATTCCATAACGCGTTAAGTTGCGAAAATATAAAGATGTGTTTTATAAGTTTAAAAGAAGAATATACAGCAAAATTAATTGAAAGAATAGTATTTCTTCTTGATATTTCAACAATTTATCACTACAAAGACCTCAATATTGTAATTAAAGATTAAGCATTAAATATGATTTTTATTAATTCCATTGAGAATTGTTTTTATGAATGGGAGAATATTATACAATTTGAAAGGCCATAAAACGAAAAGAAAATGATAAAATTTATAATTAATATTTTGATCATATTTCTTTAAAATTGTTGTGGATTTTGCTGAAAATATTGTGAAACATTTTAAAATTGAATAACAGGTTAATAAATAAAAACTTTTAATAAATGTTTTTTTTACCTCACATTATATACCAAATTTTATTTAAGATTGGTCAGGGGAAACCCTATAATGAAATAGTAGCTGTTTTTTTTTCAAAAAGTTCATCAAATTTATTTTTTTAACTTTTTTTAGCGATCGAAACCCTTTTTTAACTAACACAACATCGTATGTTTTTAATTAATATTTGAATTAGTTTTAATATGTTAATCTCAGTTTTCATGTTGTATCTCTTGTAATATTTAAATGAAACGAAAAAAATATAGTTTTTATATTTATTTAATATATAAATATATTATTCAAGGCAACTTATTAAACCATATATTTTTTCAAACTTAGATCTAATTCTACTTGATTATTTTATACTATAGTTAATAAATATATGAATAAATTATTTATTTCTTAATGTCTAGACTATAAAAATTTAGATATTATGTTAGTCAAATCCAAACATGTTGATAATATTATTTCTTGAAATTAAACTCGTATAACTCTATAATATTAGTGAAATTGCGTAATAATAAAGAATATATTCTACTTTATAAAAATTTCAATTTTTTTGTCTTAAAGTTTTTCTGTTGTGATGGAATATTAAAATGCCAATATTCCTAGTAAATGTTCATATTCATTGTAGTCGTTTAAATATCTTAAAAATAAATAATATCTATATTATATTCCTCATTGGTTATCCTGTGTTCATATTTATAATTGAATGTTTATTTAGTTGAGCAATACTTGAACATATAATGTTTTTGTTATTGAATAACATGCAGAAAATAAGAGAAATTTTTTTTATAAAATTTATTATATTAGCTATTAAAACCATATAAATCTTTTTATCCTTTTTTTCGAAATATAAGGAATGTATAATTTCTAATTACTTTTATCCTTATTTATAAATACAATTTCAGTCTTAAAATAGCAATTTAATCTTTACATTATATTTACAATACAGCAGTGACAGATTTAATTTTATGTTGAATGTTAAAAATATTATAGGATTTTTAACAAAGCTTCTAACTACCCAAATATAATATATTATATAGCTAGTAAGCTCATTTTTTATATAATATAGGTTACTGTTGTGCAATTTCTATATTTTATTGTTATTTTTAAATATTTTTACTAAGTCTTTTTAATAACATACATCTCTTTCTATTTTTTTAGGTTTAGTTATATGGATCTTTCTTATAGACTATTTTACAATTTTATGTTTTGACATCATTTGTGATAGATTTAGTCCCTTTCTCATATCCCTTATTTATTTTATTCTTAAAATATCCAATAAGTTTTAATAGATGTTTTGAGACATTATAGATAAAATAATATAAATACACATGATAATATCCGAAGTTTTTTTATGAATAGTTGCTACTTCTTGTTGTATTGATAACATTAAAATATATAATTAAAAATATCTTTCTTAATTCAGAATATCATTGTTCTTCATTAGTTATATCAGATTTTTAACAATTTTTGTACTTCAAATTAATATTATTAAACCTTTATAAATTTTAAAAAATGTTGTTTTCAGAACGTTTATATTTTTGACTCTTACCTCAAACTAAGCATATATATATGAAGCAATTTATTTTTGAATACAACAACAGGGTTACTATGTTTTATTAAAAAAATATTTTAATTTAAAGAAACACACATGTAATAGGATTACTATATTTAAATAAACAAAAGTTTAATATTTTATTAATAAGAAACTAAGTTTGAAAGTAGTTGTGTAATAACATTACTATGTTTAAAAAAATTTTATCGATTAAATTAATATTTCCTCTATTTTTCTTGTTTAAAAACACGTGTATAAATAAAAAAATGATACATAAAAATTATAGTAATAGAAATATAAATTTTTAGTTAATCAATTTACAAAAGATTAATTTTATTATTTTCTTACTTTCAGCAGACAAAAAATATCACCAACATTTTAATATTTTATATATATCTGTTTTTTATAATCCACTCAAAACAGATTATATCCGTTTTAAACATTATAAGACAGTTAGTATCTCATATTTAATAAATAAAACATAATTTATCCTATTATAATATAAAAAACTAAATTTTATTACGTTAATTTATCATTATCAATTTTTCATCTTCAATATTTAAAGGATTATAGTTTAAACTGATTTAATGATATTAAGACATACGTTTTCCAGTATTTTTATATAGTTAAAACGTTTATTAATTTGTAGCTCTGTTAATATTACTTTTATCAATATAAACAATATATCTAAATTAGTTATGTAACTAAAATTCAAAATCTATTTTTTTATTTATCTTGATATAAAATTCCTATAAAATATTTACATTTGAATATAGTTCTGTGTATGGTAAAATCTGTCTGTTATTTTTTTTTTTCAAAATATTTTAATACATTATCTGCATCCTTTTTGGCAAATTTATTTTTTATCGTCTGTGTAAAATAACTTTGTTCTTATCTTAACTTATTTATGTATGTATATCTAATATTTTTGAAAATTAACACTTTTTTTTTGTTTTATTTATATATTTAAGAAACCTTACTAAATATATTTCAATCCATATAATATCTCAAATTTATTAAATCTACGAGAAATCTCTTTCCTTATAGATAGAATAGAATTATAGGAGTAATATTTTGTTCAATTTATCTTATAAAATTTTCACATGAAAATATATAAACCTTCTTAATATTTATCTATTTGATTTATTTCTACATGACATTCCCATGTTTATGATTTTACTATCTAAATCTTAAATAAATTTTAATTATAATAAGCATAAACTTATGTAAATATTTCTTGGTGTAAGAGAGTCTTTTATTTTCTTTTCAAATTTATAATATAGGATTTAAACTTATTATTAAAATATTATAAAATTTTTTTAAATAAATATTTAATATTAATAATTTTATTAAAATCCTTATTCGCAATAACTTTGATACAATTTTTTGTTATATGTCTAAAATAGCTTGGTAAATCATTATTAATTAGTTTAAATATAATTTTTATATTAACTCACTAAATGATCCATTAAAAAGATTTCTCTTGCAATTATTTTTTTTAGTGAACCAAAACTTAATGATATTCAACATATAACTACAATGAAACAGATATAAGACAAGACATTTAGCATATTTTAAAAAAAAAATTATTTGTTATAATCGCGTGACGAATATAAACATTATCAAATATATAAATACAAGAATTCATAATTTCTTTCTTTCTGCACATTTCTACTAATTTATTCATAAACGTATAAAATATTTAAGCGTTAAGAGATCCTGTTATTGTATAAGCGTGTAAAACCTAATTATATGAAATTGCAAATATAACACTTATTTTTGTATCTCTTGTTGCCAGAACTGAAACAGACACATAAAAACCTCTTGCTAATTTTTCAAATATACGTAGTAATTGAGAATTAAGTCCAGACTTATCTATAAGAACTTTAATTTTATTATTATATAGTATCATATATCCCCAGCGTGTATTCTTTTTTTATTTTTATAATTTATGTTTTAAGTGTTATTCTTATCTTATATATGCCTTTCCTTATTGATTCGGTAGATATGCTAATTCTTAATTATTAAAGAATTTTTTTGTTTTATTTCATTAAATGTTACTGAAAGATCAATTTCTATTTGATTCACAATAAAAGTTCTCTTTTTTTTATAAATTTCTTATTACACAGTATTTCTGTTTTCTTTTTGTCTGATCTTCCTTAATTTTTATAAATTCTTATAATATTTGCTGCTTCTTGATAATTAATTTCTCGAAGAATATAGCTTCTTAAATATTATATTTTTTTTCCATTACTTTTAAATTTATCTTCTTTTAGCTAATATTCTTATATATATCATACAAAAAATATTAAAAAGGGATAAAAAAGTCTTTAAAATTTTTAAAAACTGATTTTAATATTATATATACAACTTTTGGTAATTAAAAAAGCAATAATGTAGTTTTATTCATAATTTACTAATAATCTCATATATATAATAGGGAAAAGTGACCGAATGACATTAAAATTAATATAAAAAACAAATTTAAGTTCAATAAAAAGCTTATACATAAATTATAATATCATTCACATATTCTTATTCTTGTATATATATTTTAATATATTAGAAGAGTTTTCAACATCTCATTTTTGCGGTTTCTTTCAAATAATGTGGGCAAATGCTAAATTTTTGTATCAAAAATAAAAATAAATTATTTTTAAATTTTAATAATAAAAAATAAATATAAAATTTTTTACGTTTTCCTCTTAAAATGGTTATTGATAATTAAAAAAATTTAATAATTTTTTATGAAACAATTCCCTAAAATATTATTCAGAATATTAATAAAATGACAGTAGATATTAGTTTAATGAGAAAAATTCCAAAAACTTTAATATTTCAGGAAGTTCAGTTTAAAAATATGAGTTTTATTATATAAAAACACCAGCTTAAAAATTAAAGATTGTTTACGTAAATTAAATATCAAAATAGCAAATTATATTTTCAAAAATTTATAAATAAAAAAAGTTTGAAAAATATCAGAAATTGAAAAAAAAAATTATATTAAAAAGTTTAAAATTTCTAATCAATTAATTAGGAATTTATTGAAAGGAAGATAGCTTAAAAAATTATAAAAAAAACACCTTTTAGCCTTAAAATTTTTTAAAATATTATAATTATCTAGATTATAGTAAGGTCATATTTTTAAATTAAAGCAATTTTAATCTTCAAGAATCAGATATATTGAATTTTTTTAAAAAAGAAAAAATATTAAGTTAAATGAAAGAAATTTTTATTGAAAAATCGAAATTTTATGGGGTTATATTATGATATTCAGAAATATCAATATATATGGTGTGGATAAAATAAATAAAACAGATATCAGAATAAATGCGAATAATATATTGAAATTCCAAAAATGTGTTTCTTAAATCGTATTCAATATTTAATTCTTTTATTTTAGATAATGTCTTTGTCATAAACTAAAAGAAACAATGGAATATTTTTAACTCTAAAACATTAAAATATTTAATTAGATTATCAATTCTGTGACATGAATTCCATTATAAATAAATTAAAAAAAAACAAAAACTATATACGAGTCAGGTGATGAACAGTATAATGAGATTAAGAAAAAATTATATTTTATGTATAAATAATATATTATAAGTCTCCATAAAGTATTAAGATAAAAATAAGTAGTTTCAAAAATTTTAAAATAATTTCTTCTTTTGGTAATTTTATATTTGATTAAAAACTAATTTTAATGTATTTTTACATCTTTAAGATGAAAATCTAATATTCAACCACTTTTTTTTGTTAAAATTATAAGAATTAAAGATCTCATAACTCTTATAAAAATATTAGGGTCTATATCTGAAAATAAAATATATTCTAGTGTTTTAATTTATTTTAAAAGTTTTTTATAGTCTTAATTTTATTTTACTCTATTTATTGACCATAAATCTGTTTTTTTTTACAAAATTTTAGTATCATTCGTCAACTTTTTTGGCAATCTCATAATCATATATATAAATATTAAAAAATATATTGTAGTATATTTAAATCAAAAATAGTTATTATATATTTTATATACGTTCAGGTTTTGATAATTGATATATTTCTGTTTAATTTTAATTATTTCATATTTATAGTTTACTAATTTTCGATTATATTTATTATAAATCTCTATATTAAATTTTGGTTTGTATAAAATGATAGCTTCTTTTTTACTAAATACAATTTTTTTATATCTCATTTTATTTAATAATCATGCTTTAAGTGTCTATTAAGTCTTTCAATTTTATCTTGGCATTGTGACGTATATAAAGTTTAAAAAAATTTCTATTTGTAATTTTTTACGGAAAAAATAAAATTTTCTATTAATTTTAAGGAATATTACATTAATATATTTAAGTTTCTTATGCCTCAAAATCTTTTTTAATTTAAAAATTTCCAGAATGCATAAATTTTGACTTGAAACAATAAAAGCCATAATATACCCATGTTGCAAATTATATTATTATTTTATTACGAATATATTGATTCAACTTGATACGTATCATTCTTTATTTCTTCTATAATTAAAATTACTTTTCGTATAAATATAAATGTTATATTTTAACTACATAGATAACATTTATGATAAAAAAATTAATATTAGGATAAGTTATATGAGAATAATTACTATTAATTTCACTATATATAGTATTTATTTTCAAATATAATTTAATATGAATTTAAGTGAGATTTTCTCTTTCTAAATGATGTTTTAGTATAAAATATATTGTTTCTTTTATTATATTCTATAAAATTAATTTAATATTTACAAAATCATCTTTTCAAATCTCAACCTTTTAGATAATTTTATTAGTTTTATTTTTTGTTCACCTATAAAGATTTATCTGTTTGTATTTCTTCAGAATTAAATAAATAATTCTTTATTAATATGCTGTTCTAAATATTTATTTATTCGTCTATATTGTATTTGTTTTGAATTTTTTTAGAGAAATATTTTTAACACTAATATTAATAGATAAATATACGAAAAATATTATAAAAGAATTCTAATTTGAGCCAAAAAAGTTTAATTATAGTTTAAAAAATATATGAAAATCTTTTTCATCATAAAATTTTATTTATACGGTATAAGGAATTTAAGTTTTTTTATAAATAAAAAAATATAATTTAATACAAATAGAAACGTATTCCTAAATAATAAATATATTTTTAATTTATCATCAGTCTCTATTCTGTAAAT
>NW_027292150.1:0-552 GCF_016086655.4 Lepeophtheirus salmonis | reverse complement strand
ATACTTAATCCATATTGAACATGTGCTCATAAAATACAAAGAGTAACCTTTAGGATTTTTGTGGAGTTATAATTGTAAGTCCTTCAGACTCAAATAGAGGATAGACATTGAAGCAATTCTGGCTTTATTTCCTCCTCCTCCTCACTTGAGCTGTAAGCTGATTGTAGCTGATGTAATGAAATGTCATGAAAGCCGAGCTGCTATCCTACAAAACATTATTCCATTTTCAGTTACCATGTTGATATTTGGTTTCTTTTTTTTTAACATGCTCAAAATGCAAACGACTTTCATGACGAACGAAAATAATATTATAAAGGAAAATGCTGCCTAAATATTTATTTATTATTTTCCAAAGCTGCTGCCCTTGTTTTTATATTCTTGAAAAGAGAACATACAATAATCAAAGTTTAAAATTAATACATTTATACATGATCCAGATAAAATTTGTTTATTTTATGATATGGTGTTTAAACTGACGTTATAAATTGTATCCTTGTTGAATACCAAAATAGTGGAACGCTTACAATCCTACTTAAGTATGATACGTTTTAG
>NW_027292149.1:0-525 GCF_016086655.4 Lepeophtheirus salmonis | reverse complement strand
AACATAAGGGTGTCTAGAGAGCTGTCAGAAAAGTGGGTTGAAAGGGTAATGTGATGGTGGAGAGGTCCCTTCTGACACCAGCTATAAAAGAAACCCATCTACTCCGTTGCAAGGCTTTTTTGAATGAGTTTTCTAATTTTTTAAAACTCTTTTTTGTCACACTTGATTCCAACCACATCGACTACACCCTTTGGGTGTAGTTTCTGTTATCCAAACACGGAGGCCCTCAATGCAATCGTCAGCAAACACTGGGACGCCATGACAGAGACAACATCTGCAGTGGGTTCCAGGCCTTCCGCCGCCACCTGGAAGATATCATTACTGCTAAGGGCGGCTATATTAATGATTAAGAGAGCTTCAGATACACATCTATTTATATTATTAATTTTGATGAAATTCTATTCTTAATTGATAAATTATATCTTGTTGAAGTTTAAAATTCCAAGCGTTAAAATTTGAATGAACCACTCGGTAACAGAACTGTAGTCGAGTACAGATTCTCTGAGTCAAGTTCGAGTCATCAAT
>NW_027292148.1:0-4495 GCF_016086655.4 Lepeophtheirus salmonis | reverse complement strand
TTTTCTTTATAAAGAAATATAGTTGAGTGACCGAACTTTACCAGTTTTAGGACTGATTCTCTTTTTTTTCCCTGTTAATTACAAGAATTCATTTTTCTTCTTCTTGTCTTTTCCTTTGGTAATCAATAAAAAGATAACTTCCATTTATATTTGTATCTATTGGTACAGTCGATAGCATAGGAGCTCTTTCCCATTTTCAATGTATAAACGTAGAATGTAATGACTGAAAGTAGCCCTATTTAGTCTTTTTGCAACTCAAAAGGAATGTTGGGGCTGTGACGTCACGTGGATACTCTATATAAGGACCTGCTGTACAATTAAAATAATGATAACAAATAAAAATGTTAATTAAGGTAAGTAAATAAATTTTTTGAATCGGATATAGAAGTTTTTCGGTTCTAATGTGTTAAAAGTGTTAGTAGTACAATAATTAATATATGTTGATTAAAATAACAGATAATATAATTAAACAAAGCGTCATAAGACGTATAAATTGTACACAAATCACAACATGTAACCAACATTTTGTGCTGAGTAGCTTGGCCAATATTTCCTTATTTCCATTTACCAATATGGACTCTTCACCTTCTGGTCGTCGTCTTTATACAAACTTTAATCCCCCCCCCCCCCTCTCCAAAAAAAAAGAAGAAAAAGGTTTAAAAATCAGTTGGTAATAATTCGATTCTTCCCAAATATGGAATTATTATTTAATAATTGTTGGGAACTTTTTACATGGTCTTCAAAAGTGCAAATTCTAATTAAACGGATACATTTTCAGAAGACATATTCGATAAAAAGAGGCAGACACATGTACAGGTGAAAACCTAATATCCAGTGTATTTTTGTGCTAGTGAAATAACCTCTTGCTACGAAGGGAACAATGTATATGATTACGTTTCCTTCCCCACCCTCGGAAGAAACTACCAGCAAAATGTAAGAAAAGCAGTTTAGGTCACATTTCTGCTTCAGATAAATGTATTTCATCATTTTTTTTACATGTCTGATACAGATTAGCTTGAATGCAATTGAGCTTTGTAATGTGTGGCAGAATAATTAAATATTATTTTCATTGTAAATAGAATATAATTATATTTTAATACATTTTCTATTTACCTTAACTATTTTGTTTAACCAATCATCTTCCTAGCTAACTATCCGTCACATGCATCTTTTTGTCTTTGCCTCATGTGAATTAAAGGACTCTGGAGAAAGAGCGGTCAAGGAAAAAATAAACAATTCTATCTAAAACACAGGGATGAATATGTTTTTAACGTAATGGCCGATATTCTTCTCTTTTTACTAAGGGGGAGACTCACTCCTTCACTCCCCCCCCGGACTGGCTGTGTGCCTAGCTGGAGGAACATGTAGCAGCTTCTAATTTTAAGTCAATCAGAATAAAGAACTACTGTACCCTACCTTCCTTGCCTTGCGTGTCCACTCTTCTCCTAGAGTCCTTTAATGTGAATCAGCCATTTAACTTTCAGCCGAGTTTTCTACTATTTTTACTTGATGCAAGAAATAAAATCTGGAGGCTCAATTACTCCTGTGGGCTCGGGCTTACTTCCCAGATGATAATGTGGTCAAATAACAAGACGCTACTCCTGCCCACACTGCCACAGATTTTCAAACATGCTTTTACCGATAAAACCAATTTGTGGGCAAAGAAAATGTGGCTCAAGTATTTACCCGAAGCCAAAGCTTTGGACTACACTTTTTGTCGCGTGTTCCCTTTCAGACCCTATACTATACAATGACCACTGTGGCGATATGTCTAAAAAATACATAAGAAAGAGGTGCTAAGACATGAGAAGGCATCTTAAGCCCATCGTAGACGCCATAAGGCTACATCAAATATTAGAGGATACAATATAGCGCTACAACTGGTCTCCAAATATTATTTGTACATATCTAGTGGTATGAAAATATATTTTGTACAAGTTAAAAGTATGGATTGATCATATTTTATCGTCGAACCCCGTATAAAAAAGGATTGGTGTAAAAAAAAATGATATGACAGTATGTTAAAATATAAAACCGAAAATCAATGTTGTAATTCGGACTATCTAACTTTACCGAAAAATTAGAACTTTTAATTATGTATTCTATACATTCAATTTAATATACGCATAACATATTGTATTTGTTTGAACGACACGCGAAAACCATCTACTACTCAAAAAAAAAAAAAAAAAAATACAAATTTTCAAATCTGCAGTTCAACTTCTATAGGACGCTATTTTGATATACACACAAGCATACAATACATGTGTCCACATCTAAAACTGAACACTGAAATTTTTTAAGTAGTGAAATAATTCTGTAATTTTAAAAGTGAATTAATTTATTAAACATGAAAGATGAGAGTCTTAGACACATTTCTATTCAATATGGCCTCTCATGTTCTCCACTACTAACTCCAGCCTGGACCAGAACTTGCTACATGACTTGGAGATGAAGCTCTGGTAGAGTTTGGCTCAGGCATTCTTGGGGGTAGACTTCAGCTGGTCCTTGGATTTGTATTGGAATCCCCACAGCATCCCCTTTAAACACTCAAACACTGAAAAGTCAAGCGGAGAACAATCAGGCGAATGAGGCGGGCAAGAATTCCGATCGAAGAAGGATGGAGTCTCAATCTGAAGGAACTCTTCGGTAAAATTGGTAGTATGGCAGCTAGTACCGTCCTGCTACCACCACCAACTGTCCCCGTAAGTAGCACTGGTCAAAGGGAACTGGACCTAGAAGAGCTAAAGAAAGCAGCCCAGGCAAATACCCTCAAGTCCACGAGGGCCCATTCAAGAGATCTCGGGGTTTCAAAGCAGACTGTCAAGAGAGCTATCAACAAAGTGGGTGGAAAGAGCCTTTTGAGGGTGAAGAAGCCACTTGCATGGCACTCAAGACAGAAGCAGAAGGCAATAACTCATCAACACAATGGAATGTTTCTAACTAGGAGATTATTACAATTAGCGTTGCAAGTCATATCCTTTAATTTAAACTTTTCAAGCCAAAAAGTTATTAACAAACAATAAATTATAGGTGTAATTTATAGCACATATTTATAGTTGATATTAAAAATAGTAACAAAATTTCTTAAATTTCAGGCTGTGAAAAATATAATGCACACTCCTATATTGTTATCATATTATAGGACCCCGACAAGCTTAGTAGCAGACCTGGATCCATAATCTACCCTAACACTTCCTTCTCATATTTACACTGTCTGGTGCCTAAAACCCCTTTTCCAGATCCATAAGAAGCCCTTAGCTATTTGAAACTCAGATCCAACTGTATCATCCTGTAACGTAAAAAAATCAATGGAAAACGGCTCGGTACAATTGCACAAAAAAAAAAAAAAAAACTCGGAAAATTGACTTATTGATTATCTTTTCTTTATATATTCTATAGGCGAACAATAGCACAAGAACCGAGACCGATAAGCAATTTATTAAAGTCTTGATTCGACTTTGCTGGGCCCTGATTTAGCGTCTCATGAACCGGAACTGATTGAACCACAACACTGCTTAGGGCACAACCTTGTATAAAAGGACTTACACCATGCTATATATCAAAAATAACTATTTGTGTTAAACAAGATTAATCGATTATTTTTTTGTCTTACAACTATAAAAATTTCCTGAGAGTGGTAGAATATCCAAGAACGTCCTCAAGGGGAGGTTAGAGGGCTGTTACCTCCTCAACCCTCCTTATTTTTACATTCTCCTGATAAGAAACAAAAATTCAGTGCTGATTGCAAAATTTCCTTATCTCCAGCACCAATTACTACGTGCTAAGGAATTTGGTTGCTAATAATAATTAATTTTGTCATTTTTACAATACTACCAACATATTTTATCTCAAAAATATACCTAATATTTATAATATGCTGATCCTATACAGTAAAAAAGAAATGATAATGAAAAAAAAAAAAAACATATCAAACTAAGATCTTAATTTGCCACTTAATAAATATACAGTTCAATGATATTATTATCTTGCTAACTGAACGGAATAAGTTTATTGGACGGATTTGTACACCTCTTCACGACTGACAAAAATCACAATTATGAAATAGGATTTGTATTTCCGAAATATTGTCGAAGGAATCAATAAGATTAAAAAATATTAGATAGAAATCTAAATTTTTCTGAATATTTTGAATGTTCTAATTTTTAATTTATTTGTCCAATCTATACTAAAACTATCGTAATACAATTTTGTTACATTTTAACTATTGTTTTAAAAAGACAACTTATAATTACCGAGTGGTCCATTAAAATACTGACAGTATGAATTTTAAACTTCAACAAGATATAATTTATTAATTAAAAATAGAATTTCAACAAAATTAATACTAGAAATAAATGTATGTCTGAGCATAAATGTAGCCGCTCTTAGTGGCTATGATGGCTTCCAGGTGGCCTAGCACCCGCTGTGGATGTAGTTAACTATCATGGTATCCCAGTGCTGGCTGACAGTTGCTTTGAGGCATCAGTGTTTG
>NW_027292147.1:0-611 GCF_016086655.4 Lepeophtheirus salmonis | reverse complement strand
AATAGTTTTCAAATACACAATATTTGTATAAGGTGAATTTTTTTGAAGAGCAATTAGGCAAGCTAAAACTCTTTTACAATATTATTATATTTTTATGTTTCAAACAGAAATGGTTATTATAGTATTACATTATTTTGGTATCAATGGTAGATGCCCTGGAAAGACACTTTTTAAAAGAAAAAACGTATCCAAAATTGTTTGGAGTTTTATAAAATAACATCTCAATAAAGTTTTTTAGTCTTAAAAATCGTTATTTTATTTAAATGACCAACAATATGTTTTTGAAGGAAAAATATAGAATACATTCTTAGAAATATTATTCCAACCGAGGAATATGGTGAGGTAAATATCAAACTTTGGAGATTGTTTTTCATTCAAATAAAGTGGCACATCGGTACAAATATACTACATTAGGAAGGACACCTAAATGATTCAGTTATAAAAAAAAATGTATGAAATCTAATGTATATGAGCTTAACAAATTTGCGTCCATACAACATTGTCATGTAACCATAGTATATATCAAATCAAGTAATGTTTGAGTCACAAGTATAGATTCTAATCAAATTGAAAATCACTGTTATTAATCTTTTTTTTTTTAATAAACTAGC
>NW_027292146.1:0-1187 GCF_016086655.4 Lepeophtheirus salmonis | reverse complement strand
TGAGACAACAAACTAAAACAAAAAATCCGGACTTATCAGCCTGCAGTGTACTTTAAGTGTCTGTTGTACATATTGGTGATGGTTCATAAAGCCCTTTCATATCTAATCGACGAAAATGAGTAATATTTTATAGAAAATTTGCACATCTAGCAGCAGCATAAATTAGAATAGCTATCAGATCCATCCCCTCAATCCCTTTATCCTCCGTAATACGTTGAGCTATGAATGCTTTACAGTTTCCAAAATCAGCACTGATGTCTTTTTCTTCTTACAACTGACGCAACCAATAAGTAAGAAAACCAAACAGAAAGGAGCCTTTGCAAAATTTGTTTCAAAATCTTTTATGTAGCTATGGTTGAGCAAAATAAAATCCCAAACAACTGTACATCTCTGGGTCATCGATGCTCCTATGACGAAACAGAGAATCAGCGAACTGGACATTAGTTTTTTCGATTGCACTTGGACGGATCACTTTATCAGTCAATTTGTGAGCATAATTTATTGCTTCTGTGACTTCAATATTGTAAAGTGATTCAAGATTTTCAAAAAAAACATTGCATATCCAATTTTAATTCCACGTAATTTGGGACATTCAAAATTGTCTTCTATTGACGACATTTTTGTACTAGTTCTTAAAAGTTTGAGATGAATCAAAAATAGGAAATGTTATCCAAGATTCTTCTGCTGAAGAGTAAGTGTAATAGCTGAAGAGTGAATCGGAAAGTAATTTATTTAAATACTAATTTGCTGTTCAATGTAGTTATCGACCAGTGTTCCAGTAACTCGGAGTTCTCCTTAATGAACATCTTGAAGAGCCAGAGAATAAAATTCTTTAATATATTGGAGTCGATTGGTCAAAGGATTTAAGCTCACCAAGTTTGCATACTTCCCACACAAACTTTTAATCATCAATATTCAGATAGTCTTAAACGGCAAAAAATTGTCATTCAATCCATACCCTTTACAGTTACTATAGTCCACTTGTATTGCTGTGTAAATTTCGTCAATCAATAGAGACACATTTTCCTACATTTGATTCAATTTTTCACTCCAGTATTTCAAAGTATTTAATGGTGGCATTATTATATCACGGTGACCGCTCCAGAAACTCGTATAAAATAAGGCACATGTGGCATGGTAAGAATTCCTTGCATTTGATGTTGCATGTAAAGAGCAGGCCTGGTTTG
>NW_027292145.1:0-436 GCF_016086655.4 Lepeophtheirus salmonis | reverse complement strand
ACTGTCATCTAATGTTCATTGAATCTAAGAGTATAACAATTCCAAAACATGTATACAGCAATAAAAAAGATAAGTAACTTTATTTCAATATCTTAATATAATACCAAACATGAAAAGAAAACATTCATTTCACAACTGAACAAAAGATTCAATTTTGATTATAAGGTTGTTTGTAAAAAGTTCCGAAAATAAATTTAAATAAGTTAATTATTTGACTTATAGTTATAAATATTTAGTATTTTAGAGGCAAGGAGATTAACCTCAGTATAAATATGGAAGGACCTAGCTCAATAGAGAACATACTTTGTAAAAATTATGAAATTTATTCCTTGGAACTAAATAGGGGTATATTCGTACATGGACTTGGATGACAATTACAAGGTCAGACGGAGTAAGTGTGATACCATATTGTTTACTTATAGTTAATCAGTACAAC
>NW_027292144.1:0-324 GCF_016086655.4 Lepeophtheirus salmonis | reverse complement strand
CTAATAATAATCCGTATAAAAAATATCAGATATGATATTAGATGAATTAGCAAGCGTGCGTAGTTAAAGCTCATTGAATCATTTTAAAAAAATAAAATACATATCCATGATGTACATTCATTTATTTGAGCAAAATTATTTTTTCAGAGTCTTAGCGACATTCATTTGATCAAGTTTATTTTCAGTAAGGATTAATTTTATCGCCATTTTATGAAATATTCATTGCACATCTAGTACATTACAAAAATGAATGACATCATCATAAGGCATCATTATTCACTTGTTGCTGTTTAAAATCAAATGAAAAAGTCTAGCAAGAACAAC
>NW_027292143.1:0-335 GCF_016086655.4 Lepeophtheirus salmonis | reverse complement strand
TCGGCACTAATGCTAATAATTTGTACAAAAAAGAATAAATCATTTAAAAAATATTTATATTAAATTAATTTTCCTTTTATTAAATACATAATGAACAGCATAAGAACTCAAGAAATTATGTGCAAATTTAGCAACACTTTTACTCAATATAAATAACTTCACATTGCATTTCAGTTGATGGTCAAAATCTGACGATAGATCCAAAATTATGTCTGCCACAGTATTTTTGATCAAGCTAATGTTAGCACAGGCATGTTGTTATTCAGGACACACAATTTCAGCAGTCGTCAACTTGCAGTTTTTAACAAGTTATCGATCGCTATAAGGCTTTGATA
>NW_027292142.1:0-914 GCF_016086655.4 Lepeophtheirus salmonis | reverse complement strand
TAATAGAATAATAAAATAAATTCCCGAACTAATTATTTAAAAATATTAACATTCATTTTCATAATGATATATTAATAATAATAATGAACTATCTGTATGTATACTTATATTAATATGTTTTATGTATATTATCTAATTTGCCATTTTATTAAATAATATAAGAGAATAGGAATAAGTAAAAATTATAGCATACACATTTTGTTACATACATACATGAACAATAAATATTAATTTGTAAATTGACCAATCTGTATAAGTTTTCTCAGATCACTTGCATCCATCAGTTTGAACTTTATATTAAGGTTATTTACTCTAATTCTTGTCCTTGTTTTAGCAAATGATTTGATGATTTCTTTGGGCCAGTTAGGATATAATTCAAATAGATGATAATACAGCCTTTCAAATACGTTTGAGTTTTTGTCAATTGCGTCTTCATGGTGACAATGAAAAACTTTGAAATGTTTTTCTAGACAATGACAAAATTTCAAAAACTCAGACGAGTGGATTGTAAGGCCTCAATTAGAGACCAATTTAATTCAAGGGCTAGACGTTTCTTCATAAAATCCGAAAATCATGTATTTTTCAGATATAAAGGTTTTTTTTTTTTTGGCAAAAATCCTGCAATATAAGCCAGACCCTGATCTGAACAATCATTGGAAACTTGAGATGATTCTTCCGTATTTGCTGTAATTACTTTTTCGGCTTCAAGAGCTTCAAGAAGTCCATAATCTTCTAAAGCTTCCAATGATTCAATTACATCTTTTTCATGCTCATTGTTTTGTTGTATATTTAACGAAAAGAAGTGAAATGCCAATCACAAACCTTGGCATTCTTAATATTAATTGGGTCTTTTCTCATACTCATGGGCACGTTGGACATTTGTTACTTATTCCCAGATATCCAATTATTAAAAT